>NW_020885386.1:0-16780 GCF_003945725.1 Corapipo altera
TAAAGGGGCCATTGTGACACTGTAGGGCCTCCTGGAGCCAAAGGAACCCTGAGACTTTTCAGAACCTCATGGAATCAAGGGACGACTGTGACACTGCAGAGCATCATGGAGACAAAGGGACACTGTGGACCTCAAGAAATCAAGGGCCCATATTGGTAGTTGGTGGGCAGTGCCAGCTTTACCAGATGCCTCCAAAATCTGCGGTCCCATTGCCCTGCATGACCAGACTTCCTGTGCCAAGATATGTTAAAAATTCTCCCCCAGTGAGGTCTCAGCATCATTCTATGTCTGACAGCCTTTAACTTCTCTCTGTCTCACTCCCCTGCCCTTAGTGCTGCAGGCAGTGCCCTCAGCCCTGCTGGGCTGTGCAGAGGAGCTGCTCACCAGCAGAGCTGTCTCTTTGAAGCTCTTCTTGATTGCCAGGAGCTCCCTGTGTGCCAGGAGCCCGGCCCAGCTCAACAGCACAGCAACAGCCCCAAGGCATTTAATGACCCTTGGGGGGGTTTGGTGTTGTTTACATGAGACTCAGTCCCTGAGAGTAAGTTCAAACAACTTCTCAAGAAGTCAAAGTGAGATTCAAACACTAAAGTTTCCTTTAGTGCTAATGAGTCTCACTGAGGGACACAACTGAGAACTTGTCCCCAGGTTCCAGTTAGAGCAGAAAAGTGCAGACAGTGATGACAAGGATGGACAAGCAAGGGAAAGGAAGCTCTGATGCTGAAAAAACCTTGACTTGTTTCCTTAATCCAAAGGGCCAAGGCCTGACCCCCAACCCCTGGGCAGATGCTGTCCGTGCCTCATTCCTCAGAGCTCTTCCTGGGGCACAGGGATGTGGGATGTGCAATGCCAAGGGCAGGACCATGGGGTGGCACCTGCCAGGCTGCTGAGCAGGGACAAGGAGGCCAGGAGGCCCCAGGGCTGCAAGGGCCACTCCCCTCCTCCTGGCATCAGGGACACAGACAGCAGCCATGGCCAAAGGCCTGCAGAAGGTGGCTGTGTCAGGGCCTTTCAGCTTCTCCCCATCCCTGTCTCCTCTCCAGCCCAGGCTGTCCTACGGTGTCCATGCCCTGCCCCTTTCCCTGCAGGCTGTCGTCATCCCCCCGGCTGCCCCACCTGGCTGGCACCTTCCTGCACTGACATCTCTGCGTCCTCCCTGGCTCTTCCTGCACACACAAAGCCTTGGGCTCATCCAGACTCCTCCTGGGTGACGGGTTGCAGCCCAGTGTTTTCCACGGAGTGAAATTCCTTTTTCCTCAAGTCCACTCAGGAGCTCCCCAGCTGCACTTGGCATTAATTCTTTCTTTCTCATGCTCTTTTCTGCTCTGACAAAAGGATCCACCAGCTGTAAACCCTACCTTCAAGTGCTCTCAGGACTATCCTGTACTGTCCTCAGTCTCCACACCACTGAGGCCACAGCTCCTTAGCCCCTCTCTAGTGCTCATGTGCTTGAGACCTTTAAAGCCCATCTTGGGAGATCTCTGGGCACTCACGGATGTTTTTGCAGAGGAAAATGTTGTGCTCATAGTCTAAGGAAATCACAGTTACCATGACAACCACCATACATTCCCATTGCTATGGTGAGTTACCTTGGAAATAGAATACATTCTCTTTGCCATGGTCAGTTACTATGGCAATCATCATACATTCTCATTGCTACAGTCGGTTACCATGGCAACCAGCATAAGTTTTCATGTTTAAGTTCAGTTACCACGGCAACCATCATACATTTCCATTGCTATGGTCAGTTACCGTGGCAAACATCGCACATTCCCATTGCTACTGCTGCTTACCATGGCAACTATCATACTTTCCACTGCTACAGTCAGTTACCACGGCAACCAGCATACATTCCCATTGCTATAGTCAGTTACCATGGCAACTGTTATACGCTCCACTGCTATGGTCTGTTACCATGGCAACCATCAAACACTCCCATCACTACAGCAGGTTACCATGGCAACCATCACACAGTCGCATTGCTACAATCGGTTACCATGGCAACCATCACACATTCCCGTTGCTATGGACAGTTACCATGGAAACCATCATACATTCCATCGCTACGGTCAGTTACTATTGTAACCTCTTGGCTCCTCTTGGACAGAAGCAGATGCAGATGCAGCCTCCCTGTTGTCCACCAACCTTTAGAGCAGCTGTGCTCTAAAGGCCTGTGTCCCAAGGGCTCTCTTCACCAAGACCCTGCACAAACCTCTGGGACTCTTTGCATCCTGTCGTGGTGCCTTTCCAGTGAATTCCAGGGTTATCAAAGCCAACTCGAGTGGGCTCTTTGTCTCACACCACAGTGTCACCCAAACCAGTCTCTCCTCTGACCCTCACCCACAAAAGTTCACCCAAGCTGTTCATCCCCTAGAGCAGCTGCACAGCTCCAAGAAGCTCCTTCCCGCTGAGGACACCTCTCTCCTGCTCTTTCTCTCCTGTGTCTCCTTGGCCTTCTCTCCCAATCCATCACAGCCCTGCAACCTGGGAACTGTCTCAGCAGGCCTGGGCTGTTATTGCCTCCCAGTGGAATGAAGAGAGACTTGGGGCTGCAGCTCCTGCTGCCTGTGCCCCCCACGCAGGGCATTGGGGCCTGTCTGGCTGCAGCCCCTCAGTGGGGCACCAGGGGTAAGAACAGACTTGCAGTGGGGAAAGCTGCTCTGAAAGTCCCCAGAGCTGGGCTGTGCAGAGGCTTTGCTGACAATGGCCTTGGGGGTGGACGTGCTGGGACTCAGGCCCAGGGGGAAAATCCCAGGCCTGATCCCTGAGGAGATCAGCACATGCTGCTGAAATGCTGGGGGAGAGCAGAGCCAGCAGAGGGAGGAAACAAGTGTGGACAGCCTGGGCTGATGTGCTTTGGACTCGTGCCTGGCCCAGCCTTGGCTGGGCAGAGAAGGGACAGCCTTTGTGTCCCTGCAGGGCTGGGATTCACTCCCTGCCCCAAAGGCCCCCAATGGGTCTGAGAAGCCCTGGGTGGTGCCTGTCCCACAACTGCTGGGAATGGGGACGGGGTCCCTGCACAGGCCCTGTGCTGTCCATGGCAGCTGCTGCACTTGTGCTGCAGAGCCCTGGCACCTCCCCTGGCACTACAGGCCCCTCTTTGGCTGTTCCATCCAGGCTCAGCTGCCCTCAATTAGGTTCAGCAGTGAAGGGATGTCCAGGAGACAACTGCCATTGTACTCTGAGGACATGTAGAAAATACTCTGATAAAGAACAGGAGACAGACCTCTCTCCCTGTGCCACCTGACTCCATTTGGTCACCTGAGCACCTCTAGGGGCTGCCCTGGACAGAAGGAACAGTGACAGGTTCCCCTGTCCTACATGTGGGCCCCTTCTGCCACTCAAGTTGGCCAAAGCAATGTCCCAGCAGCCTCCAAGAAGATCCCGCAGCTGCTGCCCTGTCCCTGGGAACTGCTCCATTGGAGCCTGCAGTTCCCAGCAGGAATCTCGGTCACCTCTGGCCCCTCAGAAGGAACCAGGGGTTTGTGTCCCAACAGGTCACTCCTGGCTTTGGTCTTCCTTCATTCCCAGGGGAGCTGGGACAGGGATGCACCTGCAGGTGCCTATTTTAGGCCCACTGAAGTGGGGCAGGAGGAATCCCAGCCCATGGGGGTTGTGGAGGGAGCTGAGTGTCCTTCTGGCCCCAGGTCTGCAGAGCCACAAGGAGACACCTCTGTTGACTCAGCTGAGTCCCTTCCCTCAGTGCAGGTGAAGGAGATCCCTCCTGGGCACTGTCTGGGTTTCCTGTCTAATGATGGGACTTGAAAAGGGGCCTCTTGGACTTAACTCTGTGTCTGTTTGGAGAAATGACCCTGCTGAAAGAAATGTCTGTGCCCAGCTGAGGGAAGGCACATCATTATTTCCTTCAGCTGTGTACCAGCAGGTTCCCCTGGAGCCCCAGGGACAGCTGGAGGGAGCCCGAGGGGCAGAGCAAGGGCTGCCTGGGGCTGTTGCTGTGCTGCTGAGCTGGGCCGGGCTCCTGGCACACAGGGAGCTCCTGGCAAGCAAGAAGAGCTTCAAATAGACAGCTCTGCTGGTGAGCAGCTCCTCTGCACAGCCCAGCAGGGCTGAGGGCACTGCCTGCAGCACCCAGGGCACAGGAGAGAAGGCAGAGAGATGAGAGGCAGCCTGGGCTGGGAGGTGACTGAGCTCTCACTATGCCAGAAACCTTCCCAGGATTGGAAGGAAGAATTCTCTGGCTGTAGGAATGTTCAACTTGCCTTTCTGGAGGCATCTCCTAAAGCTGCCACATCCCACAGCTTGTAGGATCTTTCAACAGGACTCTCCCAGTTGCTGCAGTGCAGGAGAAGTGGCCACATGGCAGAGCAGGGCAGGAGCTGCAGGCAGCAAGGGCAGAGAGGAGAAGGGAGCAGGAGGTTCAAGGGATCCTGGGGTGGGAGGACAGGGCAGAGCTGCTCAGGGCAGGAACCTTGCCAGCCCTTTGCCACGGTCAGGCTCTGTCTGCAGAGCAGTGCAGGTGAGTTCCTGCAAGTGCCTCTGCCAGCTGCCAAATGGCAGCAGTGGCAGGAGCTGTCAGGATGGCTCTGCTGGATTTGCTGGGGTGCAGCAGGAGAAGCTGCTGCAGAGCAGGACTTGCTGCTGCCCCCTCAGAGGCCCAGGGCCAGAAGGTTCCCTGTGGCAGGGCTGGCTGTGGGGTGGGAAGGTGGGGGTGCAGCCAGGGGTGCCCAGGGCTGTGGGGCAGAGCAGGGTCCTGCCCCCAGGGCTCTGTGTGCTGGGGCAGGGACTCTGCTGCCTGCAGGGCTCAGCTCTCAGCCCGGCCAAGGAGCTGCCATGGCCCAGCAGGGAGAAGCTGTAGGTGGAAGGAGTGACCCCTCAGGGTAGGGCAGGGCTGGGCAGGACCCTTCAGCTGCAGGCTCAGGGCTCCTCACAGCTTCAGCTCCACCTCCTCCATTTCCAGGGACCCTTCTCAGGAAGCTCATCCCCCCAGAACACCTCCCCCTTCCCAGCCACCTCAGGCTGTCTGGGATCTGCTCTGCAGCCCCTGCCCAGGCAGAGCTGCCCCTGGGCACTGGGCTGGGGATGGCTCTGGCAGCACTGGCAGGGAGCTGAGCTGGGCACAGGGAGGGGCTGCTGGCAGGAACAGCTCCTCACCCAGAGACAGGCAGGCAGGGAGAGGCAGCGGCTGCCACAAGTGCTGGGCTGGGGGATGTGGGCCCCTCCCTGCTGTCCCTGTGGCACAGACCCCTTCCCTGAGCAGCTCCTGCCTGGGCTCCTTTCCCAGCCTAAGCAGAGCCTGTGCCCTCAGGCCCACGGGGGCTGGGCTGTGCATTGCCCTGCAGCAGCCAGAGCCCAGGCAAGGACAAGGCCCTGATTTCCAGCTGTCTCTGTGTCCCTCCTCTCTTGGCAGCAGCACTGTGGCATTTCACTGCCAGGAGTTCTCTGCCTTGTTTCTGTTTTAAGGGAATTCCTAAGGGCCAACCCCCCTTCAGCTCCCAGCTGCCAGCCAGGGGCAGCTGTGAACAGCAAAGATGGCCAACTCTTGTCTCTGCACCAAGAGACCACCCCTTTGCCTCTCAGGACTCACAAGATTTCACTTGGAGCACATTAGAAATGTCAGAGATTTCAATCATCCAAACTCACTCCTGGCAAGAGGAACTGGAACGAAATCAAGTCCCCGAGTCCCCTCTCTCTCTTTTCTGTGCTTGGGCAAACTGTGACCAGCAGTTCTGGAAACACTTTGATACATCACAAGTGCTTTTAATTGGAGGTCACCCTGTGCTCCAAGTGGCCTCTCACTGCACAGTGAGAAGGATTCCTCGGGAGCCCACTCCAGGGTCCCTGCTCTCAGTGCCCCCTTCAGCCAGCAAAACCCAGAGCTCAGGGAGAGGGATGCAGAGAGATTTTCCTGAAAAGAGGCCCTGAATGTTGAATTGCTATGAGACATGCAAGATGTTTTGCTGATTGAGTCTGGCCTAATTCAGTTCTGCCTTTTTTCTCCTGAACAGAAAACCATACCCTGAGGCAGCATATGTCCAACAGCAGCTCCATGGCCCAGTTCCTCCTCCTGGCATTGGCAGACAGGCAGGAGCTGCAGCTCCTGCACTTCTGGCTCTTCCTGGCCATCTCCGTGGCTGCCCTCCTGGCCAACGGCCTCATCCTCAGCGCCGTAGCCTGCGACCACCACCTGCACACCCCCATGGGCTTCTTCCTGCTCAACCTCTCCCTCACAGACCTGGGCTGCATCTACACCACTGTCCCCAAAGCCATGCACAGTTCCCTCTGGCACACCACAACCATCTCCTACACAGGATGTGCTGCACAGGCCTTTTTCTTTCTATTCTTCTTCTCATCAGAGTTTTCCCTCCTCACCATCATGTGCTACGACCGCTACATTGCCATCTGCAAACCCCTGCACTATGGGACCCTCCTGGGCAGCAGAGCTTGTGCCCACATGGCAGCAGCTGCCTGGGCCACTGGGTTTCTCAATGCTCTGTTGCACACAGTCAATACATTTTCCCTGCCCCTGTGCCAGGGCAATGCCCTGGGCCAGTTCTTCTGTGAACTCCCACACATCCTCAAGCTCTCCTGCTCACACTCAGGCTACCTCAGGGAAATTTGGCTTCTTATAATAAATTGTTTGATCGGTTTTGTTTGTTTTGTTTTCATTGTTTTCTCCTATGTGCAGATCTTCAGGGCTGTGCTCAAGATTCCCTCTCAGCAGGGACGGCACAAACCCTTTTCCACCTGCCTCCCTTACCTGGCCGTGGTCTCCCTGTACCTCAGTACTGTCGTGTTTTCCCACTTGAAGCCCCCCTCCATCTCCTCCCCATCCCTGGATCTGATTGTGTCAGTTTTGTACTCACTTGTGCCTCCAGCACTGAACCCCCTCATCTACAGCCTGAGGAACCAGGATCTCAGGGACACTCTGAGGAGAATGATGACTGGATGCTTTTCAGGAGCAACAACCTGCCTCTCTTCTTCTGCACAACACTCATTGTGTAACACTTTACTGGCCCAGCCTGCCTTCTAAAGGTTTTGAGAATGGCAATAGGGGGGTTTCCTACACGTGTTCCCCTTTTCATGTTGTTAACACAGAAATTTATTCTGCATGTCATACCTGATTCACTCTCTACCTCTTTATTTTGACCCACAATTGTGTAAATGAGGAATCATTCTCTGTGTGCATTTAAACAAAATAAAAGTTTCTGCAACAACTTTTTTGTCAAACATCCCGCCTTTGCTATTCTGTACATGAGGAATCACAGTCTCTGTGTATAATGAAGGACTTGAGTTCTTTTTTCCTGATTCGTCCTACAGGAACTTCCCTGAAGCTGGAGGGCAGTGCCTGTGTGCAGAGGAGAAGGGGTAAAGAGTCCTGGTACAGGAGCACTGCCAGGGAGCAGCAGCTCTTGGCCTTTTCAGAGATGCTGTTTTTCCACTGTCTCCCTCTCCTTTCTGCTCCTTGCCCAAGGCCTGAGTGCTCTGGCAGCTCAGTCCCTGATGTGTCACTCCTGTGACCATGGGCAGGGACAGGCCCTGGGCACTGCTGGCACAGAGTTGAGCTCCTTAACATCATTTCCATCATGAAAGGGGATCCCCCTGGGCAGTTCTCGAAGACTTTGTTCTTTCTGAAAGGTTTGTGTAAAGAACAAGGCCAAGGAACAGACTCTCCAAAGTCTCATTGCTTTGCTTGTTTCCCCCTTCAGTCCCTGCAATGAGAGAAGGGACTCACTGGGGTACTTGAGGGACTGAGGGCTAGTCCAGATGTTCTGTGCTGGTGGCCAGTGGCAAAGGGTCTCCAAGTCCCCTGCCTGGGGCTCTGCAACTTGTGAGGGCTCTGATGGCAGGTGAGGACTTGTCTGTAGGAAATCAGGAAGTGCAGGAGAGCACAGAGGATCTGCAGGGACAGCCCGTCCCATCCAGTCAGCAGGGAATGGAGCCCTGGAGCAGAATCCTGCCCAGGGTGGAGTTACCAGAGATCAAGTACTAAATCTGCCTGTGAACTGGTAAAGGAGAGTTCTGCAACCCCGGGGGATGCAGCAGGAACAGAGAAAGGACTCTGCCCAGTGACTCGTCTCACCCACAGTGAACTCCCCTTGTGCCTCCCCAGTTCAGGGAGGGCTGTACCAGAGCCAGGGGTGGGCTTTCCAGGAGGGTGTCCTGAAGAACTCTCCAGCCCACAGGCTGGATGGAGTGGAGCCCTGCCCTGCCCTTTGTGCCATTGGAAACAGCCCATGGTCCTGCCCAGCCTTGTTCTTGGCTACTGAGCCTCCCAGGACTATGGCAGAGGGTGGAGAGGAGTGATCCCCATCCTGCTGGGTCTGCTCCCCACCCTGACCAGCATGGCCAGTGCAGGGTCAGCCCAGGGTGCCACAGCCCCTCCCTGTGCAGAGCAGCACCTCCAGCTCAGGGCCCTGCAGGGATCCCAGGCTGGGATCTGCAACTGGCCAAGGCAGCCTGGACACACTGACCTGGGCAAAGGGATGGCCCTGCAGAAGAGCAAGGCAGCATTTCTGGGCCTGCAGAGAGGAATCCCTGACACAGAGACACCTCTTCCTGCAGCCCCCCCTGGGAACAGGCTGCTCTGTCCCTGGGCCAGGACTCTGTGCTGGGCTGGGCAGAGGGGCTGGCACTGAGGGGCACAGTCAGGCTGTGCTGGGCATCTCCTGGAGGTGACACCAGGGCTCCTGCAGTTTCCCTGACCTCCATTTCCTCCTGCCATGCTGAGTGTCTAGCCCCTGACCTGATGGAGATGTTGAGACTCCTGTCTGTGCCCCAGGAACTGCTGTGCCCTTCAGAGGGGCTGGGGCTGTGGGGGGAGTGCCCAGAGCTCTGCAGCACCCTGGGCTGGGCACTGCTGTGGGGCCAGACCAGACTGGGCTGCTCCACCAGACCTCTCCCAAACCCTTGGAAAGGCCAGAGCCATCCCAGAGCTTCCTGGGGCCTTGGCAAAGGCAGACATGGAACCAGTCTGCAAACAGGGCAGCAAGGAGGGTTGGCAGAGTTCCAGACTGCTCAGGCTCAGCAGGGAAGGGCGTAGGGCAAGTCCTCCTGCAGTTATTGACAGGCATTGCAGAACCCCTGTGGGAGGGAAAAGAAAGGGATGTTGTGTGCCCGGACTTCAGCAAGGCCTTTGACATGGTCTGCTGTGGTCTCTTAGAGCCAGACTGGACAAGTGAAACATGTGGTGAGTGGGAAGTTGAATGACTGATGAGGGTCAAAAGTCATGGCACAAATTCCTCTTGGCAGCAACTCCCAGGTGGCATCCATCAGGGACCAGCCCTTGACCATTCCTATGGAACATCTTTATTATGTCTCTGGGTGATGGGATGAAATGCACTTTCCACTCCTTTGTGGATGATGCCAAGTTGCAGCGAGTCTGTGAGAAACCTCGTCTAGTTAATGGTGACTTGGACAAAAAATGTAGTCAAGATGACTGAGTCAGATAAACTTGTCTTGCCATCAGGTGCCCAGCAAGGCACAAGACAATGAAGGAAAAACTCATGGGTCAGAGGAAAGGCAATTCAAAAGAGGGGCAAAAAGACTAAACACAACCAAACCAAAGCCAAACAAATACAGAATGACAGAATAGGCTGAGTCGGAAGGGACCCACAAGGATCATCCAGTCCAACCCTTAGCCCTGTGCAGGACCGTCCCCAAAGGTCATACCATGAGCCTGAGAGGATCATCCAAACACTTCCTGAGCTCTGTCAACCTTGGTGCTGTGCCCACTGCCCTGAGGGGCCTGTTCAGTGCTCAACCACCCTCTAGAGGAACAACCTCTTTTTAAGATCCAACCTAATCCTGCTCTGACACAACTCCAGGCCATTCCCTCAGTCCTGTCCCTGGTCCCCACAGAGCAGAGCTCAGGGCCTGCCCCTCCTCTGCCCCTCCCCAGGAAGTTGGAACTGCACTGAGGTCTCCCCTCAGTCTCCTCTTCTCCAGCTGAACACATCAAGTGCCCTCAGTGTCCTCACACGCCTTCCCCCCAAGGCCCTTCCCCATCTTCTATGCCTTCCTTTGGACCCTCTCTAATGGTTCAATCTCTCCCTTCCATTGTGTCCCCCCAAACTGCCCCAATGGTGCAGGTGAGGCCGCCCCAGGGCAGAGCAGAGCGGGACAATCCCCTCCCTGGCCCGGCCGGCCATGCTGGGCCTGATGCCCCCAGGACAGGCTTGGCCCTCCCGGCTGCCAGGGCACTGCTGACTCAGGGCCAACTGGCCACCCAGCAGCACCCCCAGAGCCCTTTCCCGGCACTGCTTTCCAGCCTCTCCTTCCCAGTCTTTCTGTCCATGCGGGGTTGCCCCATCCCAGGGCAGAATCTGGCACTTCCCCTGTTGAAGTTCTCAGGGCTCCTAAAGAACTGGGAGGTCACGGGATGTCAAAGAGCCACAGGGAGTTAAAGGGAACATTGTGACACTGTGGAACCTCATGGAATCAAGGGACCACTGGGACCTGTGGGACTTCATGGAATCAGAGGAACCCTGTGGAATATCATGGAATCAAGGGGCACCTGTGACACTGCAGGGTCTCATGCTCCAGAAGGAACCCTGGGACACTGTAGGATCTCATGGAACCAAGGTGCCATTGGGACACAGCATGGCTACAGGGAATAAGGGATCCATAGTGAGAGTCCATGGCCTCATGGAAAAATGAATCCTGGGACACTGCGGAACCTCATGGAATTAAGAGGCCATTGTGACACTGCAGAACCTCATGGAGCCAAAGGAACCCTGAGAATTTTTGGAACCTCATGGAGTCAAGGGCCAATTGTGACACTGCAGAGCCTCATGGAACTAAACGAATTGTGGAGAACTGCCAATGCCTAAAATCTGTTCTGACATAGTTTTAAACTCTTTTACTCTTGTTGGTTGTTAATAAAGACAATCTGACTGCGTCACTAAAAAGAGAAGTTTTATTCTTCTGTCCTCCTTGTCCACCCCAAAATGGCAGAAAAGGCATGCAGTGTTTACATTAAAGCATTTTTATCCCACCTAGCACAGGAATTTTTAAGCTACAGGGAAGGAGGCATGCATGGACCTATGTAACATACTGTCACACACTTTTTCAAACTTATCCACACTATTCAATTTTTTTTAACAACACATTGTAATTCTTAATTATAAATTAATTCATATTTCATAAGTGGGGTAAACTAAAAGTCTTTCCCTTCTCATTTTTAACTTTGGTAGCAGGTGTTCACCGCAGGTGTCCTCCTGCTGAAGTTTGCAGCTTCTTCTCTCCCTCTCATAGAGTGCCCAAGGCCATCTGATGGATTCCATCGCTATCTCTGAGGTCTCTCTCTGGAGAGCTGCCTCTGGTCATTCAGTTTTCTGGAATGATTATAAATGAATTAAAAAGCTTTTTTGGGCCATGATCTAAGCAACTGCTGTTGTGGATAACATGGATTGCAGGAAGGCAGAAGAGAAGGACATGAAAGGGCCACCTGTGAGCAAAAGGTATTTTTCATTTTCAGTAGTCTCTGAATTTTTGTTACTAGTTTTCTGTTTCTGTGGAAGAGTTCAGTGTCCTCCCTCCTGGGAGGGATGGGAACAAATGATTAAACACGGGAAACATTGTGGCTGAGCTGTTCCAACACTGCAAACTGTAATTTGTCCAGATGGTCTAAAGATGTCCAGATTATCGAAAACCTTACAAATTTTTCTTTTCAGAGAGAGAGAAATATTTGATGAAGAAGTCCAGCAAAGGCAAAAGTGCAAGGCCAAGCCTCGACCTGTGGAGAGCTGAGGGGTGGAACCAGTAGCCCCAGAATTACATAGAAATAAAAAGAAACAGGAATTTTGGGGTGGGATCGAGCCAGTTTGGGGTGGGATCGAGCTGTTTTCAGTGGGACTGATCCACTTTGAGGTGACAGATTGATCCCTCTTGACTTTTGGGATGCAGAGCTGGGAGAGACTGGAATGTTAATGGTCCATGGCTCCAACACTCTCCAGTTGCAGAAGTAGCGGAGGCTTTACTGCCCATGGGCAATGGAACCGCCTGGGGCAGAGGGGGGAACACCCACCCCTGGAGGGGACAGGCTGGGTTTGGATCCAGAAAGGAGAAGTGTTATTTTTATGGTTTTATATCACTATAGACAGGATCCAAAACTGCCCCAAACCTACTTTGCATGGAAACAAAATTGTTCTAGACCAAACCCAACATATACATATATATATATATATATACATAGATAAACTATCCTCGGGGGGGAGAGAGGGCTCTGCATCTTTCTACTCTGATACTTTCTTTCTTTTCCCTTCTACATTTTCTTAAATGTTATTTTTATGCTTTCATATCACTATAGAAAGGAACCAAAATGGCTCCAAACTTGCTTTACATGGCAACCAAACTGTTCTAAACTAAACACTACATATATATGTATCTATAAACACTGATTATTCACTGTCCTTTCACTCTAATCTGCCCAAGGGCTGGATTAAAAAGACCCTGGGTCACCCTCGCTGTCAGGGAAGTTGGGACAGGGGCTGGACATGGAGGAAGCTTCTGGCAGCTGCTCACAGAACCCACCCCTGGAGACCCCCTGCTACCAAAACATGGCCATCCAGACCCAATACACTGCCCATCATGAGTCACCTGGAATGTGGGTCAGCAGGTCTGTGCCCAACATGGGTCCCTGTGGATCATCCAGTGGGAGTCCTCCAATGGCTGATGGAGTTGGAGCAGCGGTCAGAGCTCTTCCCCCAATTGAGGCACTCGTAGGCTTCCCTTACTGGTGGGTCCGTTGGTGTCTGGTCAAGGCAGACTGTGGGGGAAGCTCTTCCCACACTCCCCACACTTGTAGGGCCTCTCCCCGGTGTGGATGCGCCGGTGGGTGACAAGGTTGACAAGGTTGCCATTCTGCTTGAAGCCCTTCCCACAGTCAGTGCAGCAGAAGGGCCTCTCATCCATGTGTGTCCACTCATGCATGAGGAGATTCCCACTGGTCTGAAACCTCTTCCCACATTCCAAGCACTTGTAGGGCCGTTCTCCAGTGTGGATGCGCTAGTGGATGCAGAGGGTGGAGCTCTGGCTGAAGCTCTTCCCACATTCCAAGCACTTATAGGGCTCCTGGGAGAGCTGGAGAAGGGTCTGGCAGTGAGAGTGCCATGGTTGGGAAATGCTCCCTCTGCTCGGGAAGGCATCTGTAGGGATAAGCAGAGAGACTGCAACGAGATTGAAGTGGTTCAGAAAGTTTCAAGCCTCTCTTCCTATTGGCTTCTCCTGTAGGTTGATGTGTTTGAACTTCCCGTAGATCCTGAGGTGGTGGCAGAGGAAAGCTGCTGTGAAGTTCCCAGGCTGGTAAGCTCACTGACTGTAAAGACATCTTTGGGGATTCTTTTCCCTGAGGTTTTAAAAAACATTAATTTGCCTGCTTTTCACTCTTGTTTTTGCCTTCCCCTCTTCCTTACAGGAAGATGAGCAGGCAACTTTGTTCCTTTAGGGATTTGTAAATAGGGAAATGAGACAGACCTATTTTTTACCCCTTGGTACACACAGGGGAAGTGTCTATCAAGTACTACTTCAAGGAGCCCAGTTTAGCCCAGCTATTCTCTCATTCTTTGCTTTTCTTGTTGCACCTTTCTTCCCTTTCCCATGAGGATGCTTGTTTGGCATCTATGGAAACTGCCAAAAGATTGGAAGAGGATCTTTTGGACAGCCAGGTTGTGCCAGTCCATGTGCTAAGGAGGACAGACATTTAGGGCAGGAAGTAGAGCAAGCCTCTATCAACTTGGGATTTATTTGATTGATTGGATAAATAAGTACTGTTCTCTGAAACTTCCACTGATTGCCCTGAGCAAGACCCAGATTCAAGAGGATGACAAAGCAAAGCCTCTGTTTTACCAAGGACAGAGTTTCTTGTGCTTTCCCCCACGGCAGTGCCCACTCTGAAAGGCAAGACCATCAGTAGATAACTGTGGGCATGCCCAGGATGACATCCAATAATCCTTAGAGCATCTGTAGGCAGAGAAACTTCATGACAGATGACATACATGGTACAGTGGAAGAAGCAACCTCTTTCCTGGTTTGGAAACTAACCCGGAGACTGCATTTTCCAGCTGTGAGAGTAGAAAATCCATTGTATTTGGAGCATATTTTGTAGGCTTCTTTCCTGTTTTATCCCTTCTCAGCCACTCATGCCAGAGGCAATATTGAGGCAGGAAGTGGGTTTTAAAAAAGAGAAAATGCAAAAACTTCTTTCAGGGAGTCAGTTCTTCTGGGCAGGGCCGTCTGACTCTTGGTGTGTTTCCCTCCATGTGCTCAGCACCGGCACAGGGCACACTGAGGGAGGTCTCCAAACTTTTCTGTAGGTGATTCCATCAAAACTAATCCCCTCCCAGGGCATCACAAGATGATGCTCATCAGCTCTTCCAAGTCAAAGGATACTTCTTTTCCCCCAGGGCAGAACAGATGGAAACATGCTACCGGTGCAAGAGAGGGACAGTGGAGGCCCATCCTCTGCCATGGGGGCGGTGACCCAGACTCCCTGTTTGTCCTCTCGTCCCTCTGGGAGCCCTGAGGTTTCCCTCTGGTCCCCTCTGGCTCCCTGTGCTTGGAAAGCCTTCCAAATCCATTCTGGTGAGGGGAGATGGTGATGCAGCAACAGCAGACGCCTCATGGGATGCCTGGGCACCCCTGGGGAGGCAGAGCTGGGGCCACTCATTCTGTGCCCTGTCCTGGCTGGGTGCTGGGGGGACTGCCCTGAGGAGAGACAAATGAGGCTTCTCCTGGGGAAAGCCTCAGCCAGAGCTCAACTTCCCAAACAAGCCTGGGGTTGGGGGTGTGCCGAGGGGGAAGTTGTCCTGCAGGCAGCAGGACAGGACAAGAAGGGCGCGGTCTGCTCAGGATGCGAAGCATCTGAAGGTGTAATGGTTTTGAGTCTAGGCCTTCCTTCCCGGCCTATACTATTCCTTTATGTAATCAAATATATACATAGGCGGACAGGGAAGGCTCTTCCTCTTCCTGTCTTCTGGTGAGGTTTGGAGACAACAGACTCCCGTGGCTGGTCTCGCTTCTGGGGGGGAGCTGAGGCCTGGTCGGGCCTACGGGGTTGGTTGTTTCTGCTGAGCCGGGGTCCAGTAGCGTGGCGGTGGCGTTGGGCGTGATTGTGCTTTCTCAAGGAAAATACTATGGTTTTCTTTGGCTATTTCTTTATTGAGTGTGTATACCTGGTTTTGTTTGTTTGTTTTGTCCCATTTTTCCCTTCCCCTTTTCTGTTTGTGGGTGTTGGGAATTTCTTTCTTATGTGTATATAGTTTTTGTATATAAATGTAATCTCAGTGAAAATATATATTGCTTTAGCTTTCTCTTATTTCTGTTCTCTTGGGTTTTTTTTTCCTTTTCCCTTGCTTTGGGGGGATGGAGCTCTTGCAGTGGGGTTTGGAGACTTGGCAGGGAGCCAGCTCTAAACCACCACAGAAGGACACCATGTGTATGGGCCAATTGTTGCTGCTTTATTAAATCACAGCCACCTACAACTGGCTCAGTGGCAACAGAAGAGCAGTGCTCATAGTTTGAATCATGGATTTTGCTGAAGATTTGAAGGCATAACAATTCCAGTTTTCCTGTCTGTATAAAAGACAGAGTTTCTTTTTTGTGATAATATTTATGACTGGAAAAAACACCAGGCAGCCACCAGGGATGATGTCACAGCGATGATGTGATATCAAAGGATAGATGTGATGTCAGAGGGAGGCTGTAATGTCACAGAGGAGGATGTGATGTCACAGGGAGGATGTCAGAGGAAGGATATGATGTCATAGGAGATGTGATGTCAAAGAGGATGTGATGTCATGGAAGAATGTGATGTCACATGGGAGTTGTGATGTAACGGGGGAGATGTGATATCACAGGAGAGGATGTGATGTCACAGAGGGGCTGTGATGTCACGGGGAGGATGTGATGCCACAGGAAGGATGTGATGTCACAGGGAGGATGTGAGGTAACAGGAGAGCTGTGATGTCATAGAAGAGATGTGATGTCACAGAGGACAATGTGATGTCATAGGAGACATGCGATGTCACAGAGGACGATGTGATGTAACAGGGGAGCTGTGATGTCTCAGAAGAGGATGTGATGTCACAGAGGAGAGCTGTGATGTCACAGAGGACAATGTGATGTCATAGGAGATGTGATGTAACAGTAGAGGATGTGATTTCACTGGAGAGCTGTGATGAGACAGGACACTTGCTATGTCACAGAGGAGGATGTGATGTCACAGGGAGCTGTGATGTCACAGGGGAGGATGTGATGTCATAGGAGACCTGTGATGTTACAGAGAAGGATGTGATGTCACAAAGGAGGATGCGATGTCATACGAGACCTACGAAGTAACAGAGAAGAATGTGAGGTCACAGGAGGGCTGTGATGTCACAGCGGAGGATGTGAGGTCATAGGAGACATGCGATGTCACAGAGGAGGATGTGATGTTACAGGGGAGGATGTGATATCATAGGGGAACTGTGATGTAATAGGAGAGCAGTGATGACACAGAGAGTTGGGATGTCGCAGAGGAGGCTGTGATGTCACAGAGGAGGCTGTGATGTCATAGAAGAACTGTGATGTCACACAGTGGATGTGATGTCATAGGAGACATGCGACGCCACACAGGAGGATGTGATGTCACAGAGGAAGATGTGATGTCACAGAGGAGGATGTGATGTCACAGGAGAGCTATGATGTTGTAGGAGAGTTATGATGTCATAAAGGAGGATGTGATGCCATAGGAGACGTGATGTCAGAGAGGAGGATATGATGTCACAGGAGAGCTGTGATGTCATAGAAAAGGATGTGATGTCACAGGAGAGCTGTGATGTGACAG
>NW_020885387.1:0-16697 GCF_003945725.1 Corapipo altera
TCAAAATGATCAATGTCCCAGCAATACCTGCCCTCCACTATAGATGCTTGTAATTAACTTCTTCTGAAGGTACCCTAAGCAAGGTGTCTTCAAAACTTCATTTTAAATTTAAAATCCTTGTTTGGGAAGATTCTTACAGAAATATGCTAAATCAAGAGTGAAATACACAGTATTTTTCCTTATGTGTCAGAATGCCTTGTCCCTCTGAGCAAGGAAAATGCCTCTTCTACATGGCAGTGACAACAAGGAAAAAGAAGATGTGGACTGGATACTGTTAGAAAATCAGAAGGGGGATTAAAATTGAACCTTAGATTGGAACTTAGGTTCACACCTAAGTGTGAATCTTCAGCATAGAAAGTCCTTTGCTAAATCAGTCAGATACAAAGCAAAAGTCACAAATCACATGTCACTGAGTGTTCTTTTAGAAGATACAATCACAGATGTATCTGTTCATTCATCATTACTTTTATATTGCCCCAATATCTGATCAGAAAATACCCCAAAGAGATCTTCAAGCAATAAATGAAGGTTCTCTGAGAAAGAATCTGTGTTGTCTGTTCGCTCTGTCACTTACAAGGAGCAGCTCCGAGATGTGGAATTCCTTACCTTGGTAGGCACCGCCAGAGGCAGAGCAAGAGGCAAAACGGATACCGAGATGATGATGAGGTATTTCCTGAAGGCCAGGATCACCTCCAGGACTCCAGCCATGGCTCCGGAGCTATCCCAGTGCTGAAAGGCCGTTGACCCACTGTCAACCGGCACCGTCAAACACCGCCCGCCCCGGCGACCCACGCCCGCGGCCGAGCCCCCGCTGCTCCTGGCCACCGTGTCCCTGGGGCTGCAGGGCCCGCTCGCCACCCGGTGCTGAAGAGGACTCTTAAACATTGTCTGCTAAACCGTGTCCATTCCAAATTGAGTTGAGGTTTATTGATGTGAATAGGTTTGGGTGGGGGTTTTTTGGGGGTTTTTTTAGGTTTTAATTTTTTTTGTCTACCACTTTAATAGAAAGCAACTCGTAAAGAATTAGCTTTAGCCTGAGGTAGTTCTGCGCTGTGTGTGCGCTTCCTGCTGTTTTTTCTGAACTTGCTAAAAGTTTCCTAACTTTGGATAAGAAATAGAACTTTTTGTAAGTAAGGAGGGTTGGGATAAGAACAGGGGGAAAAAAAAAGAAAATAAAAAAGGGAAAAAAGTCAAAGAAGATGGGCATTGGACACTGTTAGAAAATCAGAAGGGGTATTAAAACTGGACCTTAGATTGTAACTTGGATTCACACCTATAATCTTCAGCATAGAAAGTCCTTTGCTAAACTAGCCAGATGCAAAGCAAAAGTCAAAAATCACATGTCACTGAGTGTTCTTCAAGAAGACTGATGGTCTGTTCACTGTGTCACTTACAAGGAACAGCTCCGAGATGTGGAATTCAAAAAGTCCTTACCTTGGTAGGCACCGCCAGAGGCAGAGCGAGAGGCAAAACGATTACCGTGACGATGATGAGGTATTTCCTGAAGGCCAGGATCACCTCCAAGATGCCAGCCATGGCTCCGGAGCTATCCCAGTGCTGAAAGGCCTGGGATCTGCCGCTGGAGGCAACGGACACGGCCGTTCACCCGCCGCCAACCGCCCCCCGCGATCCCCCCGCCCGCGGCCGAGCCGCTGCCGTTCGGGGCCACCGTGTCCCTGGGGCTGCAGAGCCCGCTCGCCACCCGGTGCTGAGGGGGACTCTTAAACATTGTCTGCTAAACCGTGTCCATTCCAAATTAGGCTGTGGTTTATTAATATGAATTTGGTTTTTTTCTTTTTTTCTTTTTCTTTTTTTTTTTTTTTTTTGTTAGGATTTTAATTTTTTTCTAGCGCTTGAATAGAAAACAGTACGTAAAGAATTAGTGTGGAATTATTTCAGGCTAAAGCTATGCGTGTGCTTCTAACGTACCATGAGCCTTGCATTTTTGCTTAACTTGATGAGAATTGCCTAACCTTAGATGAGGGATATAACTTTTGTAAGTAAGGGGGATTGAGGAAAGAACTTCTGCAAGTAGGTAGGACGTATCTCTTCCAACTGACACCTAACTAATTAGCATTCAGCATTCAAGGAAAAATGAAAAAAAAATGAAAAAAAAGAGTCATCCAAGACGAAAAGAAGTCATCCAACACTACTAATAATTAATATACGGTTGGAACAAAGACTGTGTAACGCTGGACTCTAATTGTAATAAAAGGACGATAGATGGCAGCAAAGACCGTGAAATAATTACAGCAACCCTATATAGTGGGGGGCGCGGAAAAGGCGGGATTTAACATGAATGTGTAATGACTTTTGCGAATATAAGGTTTTTGCTTTTGTCATTCCGTTCGACGCACTCATGGAGGGTTATCCCCAGTGCTGTCAATGAAAAGGAACGCGACTTCACATTGGTCAGACTGCGATGCTGAGTAAATATCTTTGTTTCAGGACCTGTGGGACCGGCTGGGCGCCGAGCGCGGCTACCACGGCCACAGCAGCAGCGGCTCCGCCGGCTGCGGGAACAGCAGCGCTGTCGCCGACCCGCTGCGGCAGGTGAGGGGGCACCGGGGGAGAGGGGACAAGGGAGTCCTCAGGGAGCCCTGGGGGACCAGGGAGGAAGAGGGAAGGGGAGCGGGGGAAAGGGGAGCTTCAGGGGGTAGCTGGGGAGTCGGTGGGAGAGGGGACACCCAGGGGGAGCGGGGTGACCCGGGGAAGCCCCGGGGAAAAGGGGAGTCCGGGGAGCGGGGAGCTCAGGGGAAAGAGGGGACTCTGGGTGAGTGGAT
Source organism: Corapipo altera (assembly GCF_003945725.1). Lineage (NCBI taxonomy): Eukaryota > Metazoa > Chordata > Aves > Passeriformes > Pipridae > Corapipo > Corapipo altera. The sequence continues at coordinate 2,784 of NW_020885387.1, forward strand.
AAACCAGGAACCCAAAAGGAGCAGGGGGTCCGAGGGGAGCCCTGGGGGTGCAGAGAGCCCATGGGAGTGGGGAGGAGCAGGGGAAGAGGGGAGCTCGGGAGGAGTGGGGTGTCTGGGGAGACAGTGGAGCCCCAAGGGGATCAGAGAGCCCGGAGGGGAAGGGCAGCTTGGGGAGAGCGGGGGAGTGGAGAGCCCAGGGTGGCACTGGGTGCTGTTGAGAGTCCTGAGCCGCCTGTTTCTCTTGCAGGAGGTGGAAGCCCTGGTCTCCCACTGGAACCTCTACATCAACTTGGGGGGCTTCTTTGTCTGTCTCTTCTCCGTGACTCTGTTTGGACCATGGAGCGACAGCGTGGGCCGCCGTCCGGCGCTCATCCTGTCGGCAGCGGGCATAGCCCTGCAAACGTCCATCTACCTGCTGGTCATGTACCTGGAGCTGCACGTCGCCTACTTGCTCCTGGGACGCCTTCTGAGTGGCCTGACAGGAGACTACAACCTGATCCTGGCCAGCTGCTTTGCCTACGTGGCCGAGACCAGCGACAGGCGTGCGCGGACGTTCCGGGTGGCCATCCTCGAGGCGTGCCTGGGCATCGCAGGCATGCTGGCCAGCATCGGTGGCGGCCAGTGGCGCAAGGCCCAGGTGGAAGTTCTCTTTAATCCCTGGCTTTTTTCCTTCTTGTCACAGTGCATTTTGGAGCCAATGACCTCTTAGTTTTGTGTGAGCTTGGCTTCCCTCTCTGCTGGGCTTTCTGACCTCATCGGGTACGGCCTCCTAAATCCCTTTCAGAAAATTACAAATTTCCTAACAATGGGAGTATTCCTTTGGAATTTGCCTTGCTCATCATATTTTCTGTGGAAGTCGAGGAATACTGCAGCTAGAGATAAAACACCTTCTTGGTACCACAACCTTTAACCAAGTTTCTGGCCAGTTAGTGACATGATTGGTTCTAAACAGGATGATTAATATTTAGCTAACTAGAAGACAGCTAACAGTGTTCTACTCCTGCCAGAGGCTTAGGCTAGCACATGATTATCTTCTTATAACTGGCTTGGCAGAAACGTGTGTGTGTTGGTTTGGGATTTTTTTTTTTTTCAGCCCCTTAACTATGTCTAATAACCAGTACAACTGGTCTGTCTTCTTTCTTTCTTGGAGTGTGCTTGGATCTTCCTAACTGTAGTGCTCTGTAAGCAGCCAGTGCCAACACATGCACACTCTTTTAGCATTTCCCTGCTTCCATAGAATTTTGGGCAGCATTTGTCCCAAGGTTGCCAAAATTCACTGACAATATTAATGGGAGAAATACAAATGCATCGTCAGGATTACTAGAGTTGTATTGTGGAAAACCTGGTTTAGGAATACAACTAAGGTTTAGTTCTTGAATCATGGAATCTCAGGATATTTTTGATTGGAAGGGACCTTAAAGATCATCTTCTTTTAGACCTCTGCCATGGGCAGGGGCACCTTCCACTGGACCAGGTTTAAATGTGAGTTTCTTATGAATAACCTCTGAATAATGTATACTAACAAAAAAGACTTCAAAGAATCGTAACACAGTTTTAAAGGGCTGGAAGGAGAGGCTGATGGGACATGTTATAAGAATTCCACCTTTCCTGCTTAGCTAAGCAGCAATTTAGAAGGACATGTAAACTCTGTGCAAGTGTTTCAAAGAAAACAAAAAGCAAACAAAAGCTGTGCACGCTGCCCTGGTGCTGCAGACAAAGAGAGAAGAAGGGAGAGGCTCCCAGAAAATCATCTGCTTGGGTTTGTCATTTTTAGGCCCTCAGACACAGGGTGAGCAGGCTAATGAAAATATTTAGGGAGATTTGGATGTTATTTGATAGAGGTAAATGCCAAGGGAAAGGAGAGTGGTTTAGCAGTGACCTGAACAAGTCATTATGTGTTTGAAATCAATTATACCTAGGAGCTCATTAGCAACAGAGAATAAATGCCTGTCCTGTGTGTGCTGTGGATATTCTCTTGGATCCCTATCACACATCAAAACCCTGTCTGTCAAAGCCACTGAAGGGTTAATAACAGGCTGTTCTTTGCAGGGCAGTGATTTCCTGGAGCAAGTGGCCAGTGAAACCACCAGTGCAAGAGGGATCAGTGACCAGCAGGCACCAGAATTGCCTGAAGAGTTGGAACTGGAAAGAAAGTACTGCAGGTCAGTGAATTCTGACATTTTGTAAGTGAAATGTACACTGCACAATGCCCTTGTCTCCTAATATTTAGGACTGAGAAAGAACAAAGTAAGGTTTTGAAAAGCACACACTCATTTAGGGTGAAATTCCCTCATGTTTAGTCTGATGGGACCAGTATGGGGATGCCACCAGAGTGGGACTTGTGAAAAGCAACATTCTTTGTGCAAAATTTAGGCAGGCAGCAGCAGAGCAAAGATTTCAGTGCAAACCTCAGGGGCACATGTTGAATAACTGCTCTGCCCGAACCCAACCTCAGTTATGATACTAAGAGATAGTTTTGGCAAAGTGTCTTTGGATATTCCCGTGGCTTTGTCAGTTTGGTCATTAGGAGTTTATGTGCTACTGAAAGTCAGTTGCAGCAGAATAGGGATTAAATATTTAAAAGGAAAATCTTGGGTTTGACATTCCAAGAAAATTCGACTGTCAATAATAATAAAGTATTTACTACTTTTAAGATAAGAGAAAATCAATTATGCTGATTTCTCTGATTATTTAAAGATATTTTAAATAAGCAAACAGGTAGTTGATACATGGAAGACAGAAGCAGTGATATATAATTAAAAAATTATGCAGAACACAGAGGTACATTTAAAAAATCTTTAATTCAATCATGTTTATTTTAGGACACAGGGGTTCTTTCCTTCTCAGGGGAACACTGCTGGTCCTGTCATGATCTTGCAGGGTGTAATCTGACATAAATAACAATGGGGAAAAAATAGTCTTTTACATTCATAACAAGAGGCCTGCAAATAAATATATTTCAAAAATAGAAGGGGCTGACAGTATGTGATTTATGTGTAATGCTGTCAATGCCATTAACAGTACATAACAATCATGTACAGTTTGAAAATATACACACATACATGTGAATAGTCATGTTAATTGTGACAAGACAGATCTATGCATGAAATCAGGAACACAGAGTCTTTCTTTTATATATATATACACACTTCTCTTTTTTCTCACAGCAGATTTCAGACTTTACAGGTGGGGTGGAAATGCACTTGGGGAAAATGCCCCTCCAGAGACAAAAATTCTAAAGATTCCTGGGACAGTGGAAAAGGCAAAAGGTTACCTCATCTTACTGACAAAATTGCCAGCTAACAGCACTGTTGTGCAATTTTATTGCTGTTATCAATGGTTTTGCTTGCAGGTAACTTGCCCTTTTCCAGAAGACAGGCCTGTCTCTATACCACTGCCTTGGCAAAGCTGGCATGGAGGGCAGTCCTGCTCTCACTGCAGCTCTAACAGGAACAGTCACTGCTCCCTTCGCCTCTCCACCTCATGGGCACGTGCCTGTCTTGTTTGCCCAAGATGGGAGAGTTTGCAGGTGGAACAAAGATGAAGACCAGGTATTGATGGCAAGAGTAATTGTCAGAACTCCCAGAATGTTGAGTACAAATCCAGCTTTGGCCTAGAATTATAAAAAAAGAGGCACTGTTAATTGAACTGAGCACTTTTTTTCCTTCCTTGCTGGTTGGGATTGTTTGTATGGATAGATTTTGTCTTTGGTCTTTCTTTACAACTCAATCAGAACTCCATCAAATTACATTTAAGCTGGTTTTCTTCACAAATATAATTTGTTCTGGGGGGAAACAAGTTTCCATCAGATAAAACTCCTTAACTAGAAGTCCTGAAATCCTTTGAACTCACTCATGTAGAACTTTCTCTTCTGACCTGGCATTTATCCCTAATGTTACTTTGGAATTCTTCTTGGATCAGTCATAAGTTAGAAAAGTTATCAAGAGATATGGCATCTGTGTCCATCTGTCTTTAACACGATGATTTCTCAAGGCATCAGGGCAGCCCAGTGAGATGTGCCAGACTGTCCCCTATCCCTGCAGAAGGACTGCCCAGATGACAGGGCTCTCTGACACCTCTGTGCCCTACATGTGGGCTTTTCAAGCACTTAGACATTGCTGTTTCTCATTGGCAGCTCTTCTTGGAACACCTTCAAGAGGCCTTGGCTGTTCTTTAAAACCTCATTAGCACCTTTCTGAGGTTCTGAGTGAGTGTGACCCTTTATTAATGCACTCGTGTGTCTTCTTTCCATTTTACATCAGCTGAGCACAGTGAGATTTCTAACACTCTCACAAGAAGAACCAGTACTAGAAAAAGGAAGGATCAAATCTAGAGGTGAAAATTCTGACAAGAACGTGATTTTTCTCACCATATCAATAACCTTGAGCTGTCCATAGGAGAAGACAATGGCGTTGGGAGGAGTGGCCACAGGGAGCATGAACGCCAGCGATGCAGAAAGTGTGCAGGGCAGCATGACATAGAGTGGGTTGAGGCAAATGGCTTCAGCCTGTGCAGGAGGAGAGAGCAAAGAAGCTGGTTTTGATACCCAAAACTGCAGAGAAACCTTTTGTCAGAAAACTGATTGTATTTGTCCCTGTCAGAAACCTTGTTCTTCATCAAACACTGCAGCCACTCAGGTTTTGGTGCTGCTTTAGACACTTTTAGTCCATGACTTTATGCAACAAATGCAAGAATTGATTTTGTGGTCAGGGCTTTGTGTTCCTGAGGCTGCTGTATGAATGGATAATAATGCTTGCATTCACCTCTAAACCCTGGGAAAAAATTGTAGAGTGGCTTCAAACTGGTTAAGAACAAAATGAAATTATCAGAGGAGACTGGGCAGCCCAAGCTCTGCGGGTGAGTGGATCAGTTTAAGGGTTTGCTGGAGTGTGTGGCCTATGCCAAAAGATTTTGGAGGAGCTTATTGCAGTTTCTCTCTGGAACCAGCTTTTCACGGTGCAGAACTCTGTGTACCCCAGCAACAGGAATCTCCAGTGGAAATGCAAAAAGTCTGAATTAGGTCATGCTATCACCCTCAGAGACTTCTGGAAGGCCAGTGGTTGGAGTGATAGACAGTAATGGAATGTTGCAGGGAAGCAAATGCTGCTGCTGTCTCTGTGCAGAACAAATTGGAAAAAACAAGTACAGCTGGCAGTGACCTCATGGGGTTGTTTAGGCCAGAAGGCAAAGTCTAATATGCCAATGGATTTAATCCCTTTACTCTTCCCCAGCAATGATTTTAGAAGGGTTGAACTAAGCACAGTGTATTTATACGGAGATATATTCACACACATACACATATGTATGTTTTAAGTCTTGTGTCCCTGTTTGGACACAGAAACCAGTGCTTGGCTATGGCAGCCAGTTAATTTTGTCAATTGAGCAGATGTATGCTTGGAGAGGAGTTGAAAACTGTTCTTATAAGAACATTTTGAAATGCTGGAACCTACCATTGAAGCCACGATAGGGAGGAAGAGGGTGGTGGTGGCCACGTTGCTGGTGCACTCAGTGAAAGTGGCAACGAGGAGACACACCAGGAAAGCAATTGCTGAGTGAGGGACGTGCTGCAGAGGGGTCAGTTTGGTACCTAACCATGTAGACAGACCAGATTTCTGTAACAAAAAAAAAAAGAGGGCTGTCGGGATAGTAGGCTGGAGAGGAAATAACCACATTGCAGTCCAGTTACAGTTCTCATGTCAATTCGACCTTCCCTTGTCATGGCAGTTCTCATACAAACTGCTCTCTGCAGAGAAACAAGTAGGAGCCAATGTTCATAGAGAGGATCATTTGTTAGGTTACCTAGAAATAAACCTGCTTTCCCTTCCAAAGAATTTGAGAGAAGAAGATACTACATTTTTAGTGCATTATTGATAGCTCAGATCATTAGTTGTACATGATCAATATTTTGGGCACTTTTTAATGTAAACAAAGGTCTTTGAAATAATTTTCTAAAATGCTTTCATATATCTTAGCAGATGTTTTAGTGATTTAATGTGATTTCATCACATTGTCTGAGATCTTGATAATTATCTGAAGCTTTTCCATCCTCCATTCTTCTCAGTCACTGGAAAGTCCCAACATCGTCCCTGTCATTCTGGGCCTTCTGCTGCAGCTTTTTTGTATTTGATGACTTATTCTAGAATAAATTATTCTAATTTCTTAAATCTTTCCTTTAACAAGCATGTTTCCCATTTTTACTGCCTTCCTCTAAACTTTCTTCATACAGCCATATATTGTTGAAGACTGATAGCCAAAACTGAATAAATTACTGTACCTGAGGACCTAGTCCTGAGAGAAGGATTATATTTTACACGTATTATGTATGATCAGCCTGCCTATAGTTTCCAGTTGTTTGCTTTTTTCTCAGTAGTAATATTAAAACATTGACAAGAATAAGGTGTGTGAGCAGCTTTAAAACTCAACCTGTTGTTTCCACATCTTACATTTCTGATACTTATTTCCTCCTGTTTCCCAAACTGAGCTGCATCCTTGTTTTCTAGAAACACTTTTACAGTTAATTTTGGTCTTTGAATTCTAAACTAGTATTCCAGGCACTTGAAGCCTTTTCCAGTTTTTTTATTGTCTGTATACTTCGTAATTGTATTTATCATCATTTACCATCACTCAAATCATTACTGAAAAATAATGTGTAGCACTGGACTCCTGGCAGATTCCTGCAGAAGTAGTACAGCAGCACAATTTTTCAGTCTGATGATTTTATCTGCTCCTGAAGTTTCTCTAGCAAGCTCTAAATTTGTCTTCTAGCAGTTTAATTTAAATCCTATTTCCATAAGTCATTTGTTTGAGACAGTTTAGAGACCCATCCTGGGTACCTTATCTCCTCACACTTGCCACATCAATTAATTTTTATTTAAAGAACCTTTAACGTGTTGAGGTAGTTTCTTAATCATCCACTTCTTCAGAAACACAGTTAATCATGTTGTCCTGATTGGTAGTACCATCCCATTGCACAGCTAACAATAAGGATTTGGTCTAATCACAGGACTCCTCCTAAGGATGGTGAGGTCTGTCCCACTGCCAGTAGCTGAGGAAAAGCACATTTGATGATCCCAGTGTGCCCCCTTGTGTCCTGGGACAGCATGAAGAGCAAGGTGGAAAACACCCAGGAAGACACAGATCCCAGGTAAGCCAAGGAATGTTACCTCACTGCCTTTGGCTAAGGCAAAACCACCTCCCAGCAGAAACACAATACTCCACGGCATTTTCTGGTGAACTGTTTTCCAGTCCAGGAGAGGTGGAGGTGCTTGGAACTTTGACTTGCCATCTGAAATCCAAAAAGATTTTGTAAGCCATATTATATTCTCCAAAGAAAGGAGAACTTCTTGGTGGGACATGAGTTTAGTCTGAATATCAGGAAACCCTTCTGTCAGCAAGATCTGGAATTACCTCCTGAAGCAAATGCTAAAAGCCTCACCAACAAAGGTTTTAAAACTTGACCTGCAAAACTAATGAATGATCTGCAGCTGCTTCCATAAGCACAGTACAATGCAGGGAAGGGTGAGCAAAAAGTGTGGCAAGATATCTGCAGAACTGTGTGTGTTTCTATTGTTTTCTCTCCTGAAGATTTCAGCCTCAGAAGCTTTTACACATGTGTACAGTAGAGGCAGGAACACTGCTGGGATAAGAGTTTCCTACTTGGTTAAATAATGAGAAGCACAGAACTTTTATGGGATATGTGCCTTGCCTAACCTAAACAGAAGCTGTAGCTATGCAGGAAGAGCAGTTTGAAATCTTATTTAATATTTGAAAATTCCTTTGTAAACCTCAAACGTGAAACTTCTCATGTGCCTATTCTGGGAGCTGATTTTTGGTGCTTCACTAAACTCACCTGTTTGTGCATTGTAAAAGCCAGAAGGGATGACGAACAACAAAATTGCAATGAACATGGCAACTGTACCATCAGTGACATACCTGCAACAGATTGATCAGATATTTAGTCAGCTATGTTTTCATTTTTATAAAATCCAGCATATTTAATTTTATTCAAAATAAGGAGTAATGGTAGCACCTTTTTTTTTTTGTTGAAAAGATTTGTTGCCCAGCCTGTAGTAAAACCAGGATCTCTCGTAAACCAGAGCACTACCAGGAGTACGAAGAGGGACAAAACTGCTATTTCTGCAAATGTCATCCTGCCCAACTTCCTGCTCTCTTCCTGGATGACAGCATAGGCCTCACTCTCCTTAGTCTTGTCTGCGGCAGTTGCAGCACAACCAAAATTCTCCTTAAAACTAGAAGAAAATGGACAAGAAATATCAGAGACATTTGCTAGATAACCTCAGTTAAGAATTCAAATTTTAGACTCAGTCATAATGTCTTTTAGATATGTGAATATTGACATTAAATATATTATAATCATAGCATCAGCCGCTGAGGTGGGTACTAACTGCATTGTACCATGGCTTGCCAAGGTGATCAGAAGGAAGCTTCTGCCAAGGGCAGGGATCCCTTCCACTAGAGCAGGACAAGGTCAGTGTGACTGACAAGGTTATATGATCACCAGGAAGTAAAGAGTTGCCAAGCTTTTTAAAATGACAGGAAATTAGAATTTTAAAAGAGGAATTTGAAGATGAAAATACCATTTCAGGTATTACAGCACTCTTGCTATGTGGGAGGTTGGGGATAATACAAGCTTGATAGGCTAAGTATTAAACAGGTAGGTAATGTAAGCTGGGTATTGGGGGTGATTAGCATTGGAAATAATAGCACAAGACTAATCCCCTAGGTCTGAAGCAACTCTTGTCACAAAGGCATTTCCTGCTTTGAAGCACAGCAATCTCTTGGGACATGACAACAATGCCACAGAACAGGTCATATGCTGTTAGAACTTCCTATTTGCATCTACAGAGTGTGTTTAGCTGGGATTTGATCAGATTCCTCAGAGAAAAAGGAGCAGTATTTTAATAGACACTGAGTGTGCTGTTCTGCTTGTCTCTGTTCTGTGTGAGGAATTTGTCACTTGCTGTGTGACTTTCCCCATCAATAAAAGGATCACTTGTTCAATGAGTCCTTGATCACGGGCCCATCAGCTGGACTGCAGAGGGTGAAGGGTACTCACTTAAAGCCCAAATACAGTATCTGTAGCCACATCCATGCCAAAACCAGTAACAAAATCATGGTGGGGAAGGCAAAGGAGAACCAGGAGGCAAAGTTGATGACACCGCCATTATCAGGATAGAGCCTGTAAAATGCAGGTAGCTGTTAGCATCCAAAATTCCACATTCTCTTCTGTATTTACTTAATGAATTAGAACAGGGGAGGCCCCTTAAGGAAGAGAAGCTCACTTCCCAGCAAAGTTACCAAACTGATATTTTTTTCTCTGTGCTGCCTGGAAGTCAGTTGTACAGGATGATGCAATTTAGTGGGTTTGTAATCCCACATTCAACCAGACTTACGCATTAATTTGTCCTTGCAGTACCAGATTTGGTGTTGTCCCAGTCAGAGTTGCAATTCCTCCAATACTGGCTGCATAACAAATAGAGAGAGACATTCCCTTGCAGAGTTTCAAGTGTTTCTGCTCTAGCAGAGCTTCATTTCTCTTTTTGTCTTCCTCAATCGTCAGGACATGAGCATTACCTGGATCCCAAGGAACAAAAGAGATGTATAAGCTTAGTTGGACAGGAAAAGATATTTTACCTGCACAACTCAGTATTTCAAGGCTAGGACATAATGGACTCAAAGCTGAAGGAACCAAATTTCCCCTTTTCAAGACTGACATTGTTAATTTTTTGATCTTCTCCCATTTTGCTGACACTTCTTGGTGAACTTGGGTGATGTCTGAACTGCACATGGAGGGGAGAAAGGTAAGAATTCAGGGGATTACAAGAGAGCCAGAGGAGCTGGACTGAAGTCAACTTGTTCTGTACCAGCATCTGACCGCTGGCACTGGGACTTACAGAAACACTGGAGTCATCTCAAACATGAGGAGAGGGCAAGACAGCTGGTAAAGAGATAGTGTTGCTTGATTGTGTAGCTTTGGATTAGAAAGATCGTTTTAATCCCTACCCTCCTGGCTTGAAATAGACCAGAAATTTTCCCGTGGGAATTCCATATTATCTGATCCGTTCCACAGGAGGCAAGAAATGAACTAAGACAAACATACAGTAAAGCCTCATGGAAAGGCTTCAGCCAATGGAGAATGCATTCCTGTTGTTGGTTTATTGATTAGTTCTCATCTCTTTGTATCTTTTGATCTGTTTCCAACTTCAGTCTAGTCAACAGATCTTATGGTGGTTTTGTGTGGCTCATGGAAGAGCCTCATCAGTGCTGTGTGATGCAGTCAGGATGCTTGAGGTAAATTCTTTTAGAATTTACTGGCAGACTTTATGACAGTGAAGAAGGCATCAGGTCATCCTCCATCACCCCAAAGAGAAAGCTGCCCAGAATTCACTCACCTTTTTCCTCTTTTTCATCGGAGTTAACAGGTGGAGTTGACCCTTCCTGCAGCTCAAAGGCTTTGTTGACGTTTTCAGATACTTGGCCAGCACCACTGGACTCCAATTCTGACTGGTGCAGCTGTTCCAGCACTGCCTGTGCTATGGGGACCATCATGGCAGTGGTGGCCGTGTTGCTGATCCACATTGACAGGAAGGCAGTCACGACCATGAATCCCATGAGAAGTCTGGAATGAGAAGGTTTGGAAAAGCTGGATCAGAACTCAGCACTGCAATGCTCTATTTTTGTTGCAAAGATTCGACTACAAGTGCCGGGTTTGGAAGATGCTCAGCAATTCCCACCCAGCACTTCTTCTTACCCTGGTCTACTTTGGGAGTGACACGGTGAGATTTTACATTTCTTTTTCTTTTTTTTTTCAATTTCAACCAATTTTTTACATTCTTATGACCAGGAAAGTGGAACCTGGTAGCTTGGAGCCAACAATTTACCTAGTCAGGCCCTGCTTATTCTGCATGCTTCCAAGGAAGACATGCCATCTCAATAACACATGTTAATGCATTATAATATATTTTAAAGAGGAATCGGAGGCTGAACTTGATCCCAAGTGGCAATCAGTTTAAGCCATAAGGATGAGGATCTCTATTTTTCTGTAATTTTATCCCATCTCTATTATTTAGGATTCTCTTCTTACTCATCTAAAATTCTAATCCTCCTTTCAGTATTACTCTGTGATTTGCCTCAAAATTATTCTTTAGATGAGATGTAGATTGTATTTGAGATGGAAAGGGGTTTATCTTGTATGCATTTTTATTCTATTGCTTTGTAATTTCCTTCAGGATTCCCTCTTGTTAGGAGCTAAGACAGATTAAATAGGGTGCTGTAGCCTCTGCATAGCTTAGAGTTCTAGTCTGGAAAACACTTGTTGTTTTGCAAACAAGCATCCTCGTGTTTTCTCTTCTCTTTGCAATCAGTGTAGCAGGCAGAGAGTCCATGTTTTCTGTGTTTGATCTGTGGTCTTTCCTGACTGTCTGAAGCTGTGTCTTACCACCATTGACTCTCTTGTTGCTATTTCTCCACCTAAAGCCATTTGGAATTCAAAAAAGGCACACCAGGTCTGTAACACTTCACAGGATCCCCATTTGCAAGGTTAGCTCAGGCACTAACTCACTTGGACTGCAGGAAAGCATTTGTAGGCTGTGATTTCCAGATTCACATATGTCACATAAGGTCTTTTATCCCATGGTGTTTTTATGACTGTTACTCACAGGGCTGGTCTGACACCAGTGACAAGCAAGACCCGCAGAGCCATACGCCTGTGTAGGTGCCAGTTCTCAATGGCAATGGCCACCAGTAGTCCCCCAACAAAAAGCATATTGGTGTTCTTTAAATATTCCCGACAGACCTGTAACGTGGAACAAGGGAGAGAAAATAGTCAGAAGAAGTCAAGAGAGAAGGCATTTTCTGAGGGAGGTTGTTCCAAAGCCATTAGCACAGAGTAACTGTGGGTTGCATCTGAACAGTGAATTTGCTTTGATTTCAGATTAGCAGCTCCACCCAGAGCTCACTGTGGGCTCATGCAAGTTCTATTCCGTAAAGAAGACAGACAATTTACTGTGTAACAGCAGTGGAATAGTAAAAGTAGTATTAGTAATACCACTAATACTAATTATTGTTATTAGTATTGTTATTGTTAATGTTAATATTATTATTTTCTGAGAAATAAGAGAAGCAGACCTATTAATACATAACGTATGATGTAAAATCTCTTACTGTGTTTGCATCCATGATATTCATTAGTGGGAAAAACAGGACGGGCAGGAGAGCTGTGACAGCCAACGGCAGGGCTTCTGTGCACCAGAAAACTGCCATCACTATGATAACATAACCACATCTGGCCTCCTGGGAGACAAGAGGGGGAGAGGAGACAGGATCAGAACACTCTGCCTTCCAGAAGGCAATGGCACATATTTGCATTCATTGGCTTATACAGGGATTAGAGGAAAGCAGACAGGTTGGAGAAGGAAATCTGAAAAGATTCATGAAGAGATGAAAATATTCCTTTTTGAGCCTTATTTTTGAGCAAGAGCAGTAAGAACCTTAATTATCCATCCCGTCAAGCACTGAAAGAAATTTTTCATGTTGATGATCCTTTTTATCTATTTTTGTTCTTAAAAGACATCAATGAGTGCCTTTTGAGAGACCCTAGCAGGGCTTTGGGATGTATCTTACAGGCACAGTGTTATTGACTTCCATCCTGCTGTGAACAGGCTCTTGGTAAAAGTGGGAAAAAGGCTTTTCACAAAGTCAGTTTTCCTGTAAGGACATTTGTCTGTCTTTAAGCTAAAACTAGCATTGTTTGCTCTCAATTTTAGTAGTTTGGTGTCCAGTGCTATGTCATTATAGGGCAGGTAAATAGCTCAACATAATAGAAAAACATGAAATTCCATTCTGTGAGAGAGTGATTTTTGAAGAGGAATTGAGCCAACACTGCTTGATCCAGATCTCTTTTACCTTCAGGAACTCTTTTGCCTATGGAAAGTTTACTAAAACAAAAGGTACTTTTTCTGTTTTTCCCCCTAGTAAGTTTTTAAGTAATAATTCAAACTATTTTATTTGCTTAGTGAGAGAGTAAGGTGCCACGCCTGAACAGTTACCACATTGCACCTCCAGCCAGTGCCACTCTATCATTCACGCTTGCAATCCTCTGGTCAGAGCTCCAAAGTCTCCGATAACACTCAGAGCTGTGAGGAAGAAAGAGCTTTGGGACAGGCAGGGAAGAGTTAGTGAAGTGCAGAAGGAAGCCTGGAGATGGAGACTCTAAACTGGGAGTCAGCAGGGATCAGGAGACAGGCACAGGCAGAGATCAGAGGAAAGAGCTACGACTGGACGTCCAAAGAGCAGTGACAGGAGAGGTAGATTGGGACGAGTTATTTCAAGATGCTGGGGCTGTAATAAGAGACCTGAAGGCCAGAGATGAGATATTTCTGCATGAAGAGATTGGGAGTGTGAGAAACATGCCAGAGTGAAGAAGCAGCAGAAGGCTGGCAGGCTGCTGGCTCACAGAGCTCTGTTTAAATGGTCAGTGATCAGTGTCCCAGATCAGTGCTCAAAATGATCAATGTCCCAGCAATACCTGCCCTCCACTATAGATGCTTGTAATTAACTTCTTCTGAAGGTACCCTAAGCAAGGTGTCTTCAAAACTTCATTTTAAATTTAAAATCCTTGTTTGGGAAGATTCTTACAGAAATATGCTAAATCAAGAGTGAAATACACAGTATTTTTCCTTATGTGTCAGAATGCCTTGTCCCTCTGAGCAAGGAAAATGCCTCTTCTACATGGCAGTGACAACAAGGAAAAAGAAGATGTGGACTGGATACTGTTAGAAAATCAGAAGGGGGATTAAAATTGAACCTTAGATTGGAACTTAGGTTCACACCTAAGTGTGAATCTTCAGCATAGAAAGTCCTTTGCTAAATCAGTCAGATACAAAGCAAAAGTCA
>NW_020885388.1:0-16578 GCF_003945725.1 Corapipo altera
GGTTGCCCAGAGAAGCTGTGGCTGCCCCACCGTGGGAAGTGTCCAAGTCCGGTTTGGACGGGGTTGGAGCCAGCTGGTGTGGTGGAAGGTATCCCTGCCCAGGTGTTCTGATCCCATTAGGGAGAGATGCCTCAGGCCAAATTAAGGTGTAAATGGGACCATTTGCCCACAACAGGCGGATTTTATTTAATACAGACTTTATTTAGCAATAAATGTGAGTTAAAGAGACAGATAGAGATAATGGATGCTTAAATGGAAACTACAGTAAATCTTCCTAATCTTATGTCTTGCATTCTGTAATTCCTATAGCAAGCACATGCAAGCACCTATTTATGTGCCCTATAAATATGGTAATTATTATAATATGTAAATATAGTATTATCTATCTTACGTAAGTCTGTCTTCATAGTAAATCTAAAATAGTCTATCTATATATTTTAACTACATATTATAATAATTATTAATTTTTTTAAATTAATTACTAAACTGGCTTAATTGTAACAACCAGATAATAGAGAAATGCCAAAAATAATCAACAGATAACTTGTGTGATCTTTGATTTTGCTCAGGGGAATATTCAAATCTGAAGTTCTTTCTGCAACATTTAAGCAGATTGTAAGAGGGGAGGAAACTTGGAGGGAATATAAGGATGTAGTGAGGTCATGCAGGGAGAAAATTTGAAGGGCCAAAGCCAAATTAGAACTGAATTTGGCCACTGCGCTTAAAGTCAGCAAGAAAAGTTTCTATAAATCCCTTGGCAGCAAAAGGAGGGCTCAGGAGATTCTCCATCCTTTGCTGAATGCAGAGGGCAGCACAGTGTCAGGGGAGGAGGAAAAGGCTGAGGGACCTAATGCCGCCTTTACCCCAGTCTTTTAACACCAAAGCCAGTTGTCCTCAGGATGCCCAGATCCCAGAGCGGGAAGCTGGTGATGGGGAGCTGAGTGAAGCCCCCATAATCCAGGAGGAAATGATCAGTGACCTGCTCTGCCAGTGAGACCCCCACAAGTGCCTGGGCCCAGATGGAATGAACCTGAGGAGTACTGAGGGAGCTGGAGAAAGAACTGGCCAAGCTACTCTCACTCATTTACCAGCAATCCTGGAGAACTGGAGAAGTCCCAGCTGACTGGGAATCAGCAAATGTGATGCCCATCTACAAGAAGGGTCGGAAGGAGGATCTGGGGAACTCCAGGCCTGTCAGCCTGACATCGGTACCAGGGAAGGCCATGGAGCAGATCCTCCTGAGTGCCATGACATGGCATGTGCAGGACAACCAGGGGATCAGGCCCAGCCAGAGTGGGTTTGGGAAAGGAAGGTCCTGCTTGACTGAATGAACTCCTTCTACGACAAAATGACCCCCTCAGTAGCTGAGGGAAAGGCTGGGGATGTGCCTCTCTAGAATTCACTACAGCTTTTGACACCATCTCCCACAGCACCTCCTGCAGAAACTGGCTGCTTGTGGCTTTGATGAGGGAACCGTTTGCTGGGCAAAAAAAAATGGCTGATGGCCAGGCCCAGAGAGTGGTGGGGAATGGAACTAAATCCAGGTGGGGTCAGTCACTAGTGGGTTCCCAAGGGCTCAATGTTGGGGTTGGTCCTGTTTAACATCGAGTGCACCCTCAGGGAATTTGCGGCTGACCTTAAGTTGGGTGGGAGTGTTGGTGTGCTGGAGGGCAGGAAAGGCCCTGCAGAGGGACCTGGACAGGCTGGATCAATAAGGTCAAGTGTCAGGTCCTGCACTGGGCTCACAAGAACCTCATGGAACACTCCAGGCTGAGGGCAGAGCGGCTTGAGAGCTGCTCAGCAGGAAGGGACTTGGGGGTGCTGGTTGAACATGAGCCAGTGTGTGCCCAGGTGACCAACAAGCCAGTGGCACCTGGCCTGTCGGAATAGTGTGGCCAGCAGGACCAGGGCAGTGATTGTCCCTCTGTGCTGGGCACTGGTGAGGCCCCACCTCAGGTGCTGTGTCTGGTTTTGAGCCCCTCACTGCAAGAGAGACCTTGAGGGGCTGGAGCATGTCCAGACAAAGGGAACAAAGCTCATGGAGGGACTAGAAAACATGTCCTACAAGGAACAGCTGAGGGAGCTGGGTTTGTTTAGTCTGGAGGAGTCTCTGGGGGACCTCACTGCTCTCTACATCTGCCTGAAAGGAGGATTTAGTGAGATGGGGGCCAGTCTCTTCTACCGTGCCTGGAGTGGGAGAACATAAAGAAATGGGCTTAAGCTGAGACAGGGAAGATTCAGATTAGACATCAGAAAATTTTTTGTCACTGTTAGGGTGGGCAGGCATTGGAATAGGTTGCTCAGGGAGGCAGTTGGACTGGATGATCTTAAAGGTCTCTTCCAACCTTGATAATTCTATGACTCAATTCTATGATTCTATGAAGAGACCCCACTCCAGAGCAGGGGAAGGGCTGACCCCGTGGGAAGAGACACAGTCTGGAGCAGGGGAAGGAGAGCACATGGAGCCCTGGTGAGGCAGCAGCAGCGGAGCTCAGAGATGGCCCTGGGCAGGTGAGGACCCACAGATGTGGCTGCCTGGTCCCCAGGAGTGTTCCCAGACAGGTGGGACAGGGCTTGGAGCCACCTGGGCTGCTGGAAGGCATCCCTGCCCATGGCAGAGGGGTGGGATGGGATGAGCTTTAAGGTCCCTCCCAGCCCAAACCGTTCTGGGCTCCATGGCAGGAGCAGTCAGTGGAGGGGGGAAGTCTCTCTCACCTGGGTTTCCCGGGTAGTGGGTTCTCCTTCACCCCCCTCACTCTCTAATCTCCCCCATCCCCCCTTTGAGATCATCGCTCCTTCCTCCCTCAGCAGCTGCTGCACATTTCACTTTGTTTTTCCTGGCAGGGAGCCAACTCTGGATCCGAAACAGGAACTGAATCTTTTATTGGAACGGCTTAGTGTCCCTGGGCTCCAAACTGCGGGGGCAGGGGCTGCTGGGCACAATCCTGAGCACCCTCTGAGGTGCTGGTTCTCCCTCCCTGGCTGAGCCTGTTCTGCTGTGCCAGCAGCTCCCAGGCATTGGTGTTCACGTCACGACAGGGAGCTTGTCAGCAGCAGCTGTTGGGAGCTCTGTTTTCTGTCATGACCCATGGGGCTGAGGGGGCAAGGGGTGTCAGGTAAATGGTGAAAAAAATAAATAAAATGAATGGTGTGTATCGGGTCCTCCCTGTTGTGCCTTGCTCTCTCCCTCCCCCAGCTGCTGAGCCCCCATAAGAAGCTTTGCCCAAGACCCTTCACCCCACAGCCTCCAGGACAAGTGAGTTTCCAGCCTCTCCGTGGCTCCAAAGGCTCAAGGTGTGACCCCTGCCCCAGCCTAGGGCCCATCAGCTGTGGTGAGACTGGTGAGGGGTAGTGAGGCTGGTGGGATGCTGGGGGTGCTGCCAGGGCTGGGGCCCTCTGGGGATGGAGAGGAGGCTGATGGTGGGCAGGAGCTGCTCTGGGCTTGGCAAAGAGGCTGGGGGGGCTGGGACCATCCCTGAGCTCCCTCTTGTCTCCCCAGGTGCTGCCAGAGCATCACCGGGAGCAGGGACAGGGCAGGACTGAGCTGGCATCACCTTCCTGAGCCTCGGGGTCCCCCAGGGCCAGGACCAGCTGTGGTCTCATCCTGTGGTCCGCAGCCAGACACTAGGGGTAAAACTGCATCTGAGGCTGGACTGAACCAGGTTGGGACCTCCAGCATGAAGTGGTTTCTTCCTCCTCCCAGAACTTCTCCAGAGCTCCTTGTGCTCCTGTTTGCATTTCCTGTGCTTTTCCTGTGTCTCTGCTCTTGCACTGTGTGACAGAGCTCAGGCTGCTGCCACTGGATGAGACGGGTGCAGGCTGGGCCCCATGCAGGGCAGTGAAGTCCTTCTGGGACACCCAGCAGTGCTGCAGTGCTACGGTGCTGCTGCTGCTCTTCTCTTTCCTTATGGTTTTATTACTTTTCCATTAACTCCTGCTGAAGTCCCACTGTTGTCTCTTCTGCTCCAGAAGGTGCCTGCCCCCAGCAGCCCTGTCCCTTCCCCTGCTCCCCCTGTGCACGTTCCATCCTGGCTTTTGGAGCTCCTGTGCATGACGTGACAGCTGTGCCCCAAGCCAGGCCCCTTCCCAGTGCTCCCCATCCTCAAGCATCCCAGGAAAAGGTTCACATGGGGACGGTTCAGAGAAGTGCCTCAGTTTTGTTTGGTTTGTTTTTCCCAAGCTGCAGGAACCATTCTTTGGAGTTTTCTACCAAAAGACTGTCCCCTCCTCCACTCAGCCAAAGGGATTTGGGGCTCTTTTCCCTGTTAGAAGGAAATAAAACTGATGCATTGAACCCTGGCAGGATGTGGCAGCCCTGCAGACTGCTGAGTCCGTGCTGGCCTGTGCCTGGCAGAGGACCAAAGCAGCTCAGGGAGTAATGAATTGTGGTTATTTATGCTAATAAGTTCCTCCTGATTAGGGGGCAGAAGAAGTGAAACCCCAGGACTTTCCGCTGAGCTGATGCCACTCCACAGATGTGACTGGGAAAGCTGTGTGTCATGGTTTCACTCCAGCCAGTAGCCAAATTCTGGCTCTGGGAAGGACAGGATAATGAGGAGGGGGAGAGGAACCCCCATCTCACTGCTTTGCAGTCCCAAAATTCCCAGTTCCCAGATTCCATGTTCCTGGCTCACCCCAGCTGAAGATCTGGGGCTCTGGCATTCTGATGTGCTCCACCCGACACCCCCAGCACCCAGTACCTGCAGGACTTGGCCACCCCCAGAATCCAGAAACTGGTGTAAAATCAAGAAATGGGGATGGGGGGGGAGGGGCTAGGGAGGGGAAGGCGGTGTGTGTTTGTGTATAATGGGTACCAGTAAAAATACCAACATTATAATAACAGGGTATAACATTAAATCCAGAGTGTCCGTGGCAGTTGGGAACAATCCAAACAAGTAATTCCATCCGTGGTGTTACCAGTTTGTGTAGATCAGGATGTTCCCCACCCCTTGAATCTTAAACTGTAGGAAAGATGTGATGCAAACCAGGATCAGGGGAAAGGTTCGAGGACCCGTCCCTCGGGGACAGGAGGGACTGGGGCGAGACCCGCGGCTTTTGCTTTTTCTTTTCCTTGTAATCCCTAAAACTGACCAAGGTGGGAGCTCAATGCCCACATACGTGAATCCAGATCGTGCTGCAAACACAATTTTAGCTTTAGCAACTCACATGAATTAAAACCAAATGGTTCGTACTCACCAAATACTTTAGAATTCACTGCAAACATACAATTCATTCCACACACTTACAGAAAGTGACTTTTATAGCCCAAGTGTTCCCACACAGCTTATGATAATTAAACAACTAATTAAAAGGTTAATTAGGACCATTAAAAATTAGAAAAGTTATATCGTTTCCAACAGGGACAAGCAAGGTAAAGGTGGCTCCAATGCTGAGTAATCCTAGATGAATTTCCTTAATCCAAATGGCCCTTTGGATCTGGTTTATGACCACATTAACCCAAGGGCCAAGCCCTGACCCCCAGCCCCTGGGAAGGCAGATCCTGTCCCTGCGTCATTCCTCAGGGCTCTTCCTGGAGCACTGGGATGTGGGATGTGCAATGCCAAGGGCAGGACCATGGGGTGGCACCTGCCAGGCTGCTGAGCAGGGACAAGGAGGCCATGAGGCCCCAGGGCTGCAAGGGGCACTCCCCTCCTCCTGGCATCAGGGGCACAGACAGCAGCCATGGCCAAAGGCCTGCAGAAGGTGGCTCTGTCAGGGCCTTTCAGCTTCTCCCCATCCCTGTCTCCTCTCCAGCCCAGGCTGTCCTACGGTGTCCATGCCCTGCCCCTTTCCCTGCAGCCTGTCATCATCCCCCCAGCTGCCCCACCTGGCTGGCACCTTCCTGCACTGACATCTCTGCGTCCTCCCTGGCTCTTCCTGGACACACAAAGCCTTGGGCTGATCCAGGCTCCTTCTGGGTGATGTGTTGCAGCACAGCACTGCCCTGGGAGTGAAATTCCTTTTTCCTCATGTCCAGTCTGGGCCTCACCAGCTGCCCTTGGTGGCATTGTTTCTTTCCCATCCTCATTTCCACTAAGAAGGAAAACTCACCATCTCTGAATCTGCCCTTCAAGCCCTCTCATGCTACTCCTGCACTGTCTTCAATTCTCCACATCAAGTCCAGTACCTTCAGCCTCCATGTATTTGTCCTGTGCCTGAGGCTTCCAAACCCCACTTGAGAGATTTCCGGGTCCTCTCCAAGGTTTTTGCAGATGGAAACACTGTATGCTTAGTCCAGGAAAGATGGAGTGATATTTTTTTTCCAAGTCTTGTACTCACAGAGCAAGTGAGTACAAGGCAATGGCTTTAAAATGAATGAGGGTAGACTTCGACTGGATATGAGGAGGAAATGACTTATGATGAGAGTGGCACAAAACCGTAACTGTTTTCCCAGATAAGTGGTTTCCCCCTGCCTGGAAGTGTCCAAGGTTAGGAGCTTTGTGCAACCTGAAATTTTAAAAGTTGTCCCTGCCCATGGTAGGAGTGATGCGTGAGCTGCTCTTTTAGGTCCTTTCCAAAACAGACCATTACATGATTCTTTGATTCTAATACCCACAACTCTCACCATGTTTGTTCATGGCATTAAACTGGGAGGAGCATTCCTTTGCCTTGGGATGCCATTCAGGGCACACCTGACAGGTAAGTGGACTGTCCAGTCAGGAAGTTTATAGGACAGTTCAGGAGGGAGGGGAGCTCAGTGCTCTGCATTCCAATGTCCAGCTCCAAGCAGGGCCAGCTCTGAGCTCACACCATGTGGCTCAGTAAATGCCAGCATCCACAGAGAGATTTTGCACACAAACCAAGCCTCTACCCCCCACCCCCCTCAAAAGTAAAAGAGATGAGGACTTTGACCAGTTCCTTGAAAACAGGCCTTGTTTTGCTCTACCTCCTGAAATTCCTGGGAATATCTACCTTGTCCAGAGGATGGGGTTCCTCCTGCAGGGCTGCTAGCACATGTCCAGGCCATGGGGTGCTTTGTGTTGTGCTTTAGGGATGGAACTGCCCAGTTCATTGTTCCCACAATAACTCCAAGCCACATTGGAGAGGAGAATTGGAGGCACAAAAGGTGAAGATCACAGGTTGAGATAAGAACTGTTTACTGGAAACTGCAAGGAGATAAGAAAAGGAACAGCAACAGCAACAATATTAATAACAGAGAGCACGAGAGAGGTAAGTGATATATATATATATATTATATATATATATATATATATATATACACATATATATACACACACAAGCACAGGAATCACTTCCCCAGTCAATGCTGTCCCTCCGAGGTGTCTGTTGAGTTCATTTAGTCCATGACTGTGGGTTCTATCCACCCTGGATGTCTCCCAGGGCAGGGCTGGGGTGCTGTGGGCTGGTTTCAAGCTGCATCAGGAGCTCACGACTGGTGTATCTGGAGCAGTCCATCCTCATTGTCCATGGGAGTTCTGGGACACAGTGGCAGTGTCATTCAGCAACCAGTATTATACAACTGAACATCGCAGACTGTTCTCACCCCAAACCAAATCCCCTTGAGGTACACACCGTGTTTCCCTGTCCCTCTGCGTCACTCAGCAAGTGCCCCCAGATCCTTGAGCAAAAACAATCCCACAGTTGAGTTTGCCTTTGTTTGAGGCAGGACTGATCCAAACTGTCTTCCCTCACACGTTCCTCATGTGCACTATGGGGACTTTATCCCCTCTGATGGTACAGGGAGGTTCTGATGGGCAGGGCCAGCTCAGTTGGTGGAGCCTCGGGTGTGAACTGACCAGGTAGCCTTGGCTAAATGGAGATCCCAATGTTTCAAGGTCCCACCACCCAATGCTTTCAAGGTGGTTTTGAATGGTGCATTGTTCTATTCAACTTTCCCAGTGGCTGGTGCATGATGGGGAATATGATACACCCACTCCATCCTGAGCTGTCTGGCCCAGGGGTCCATGAGGCTGTTTTTGAAATTCTCAATTCTTTCTAGGGGCCATGTTCCTACAGGACTCACTTTTCCAGGCCCAGGATCTTCTTCCAGGCAGTGGTGTGAGTACAGGGTGTGTGTCCAGCTGTCCAGGGCTTGTTCTCACCATTGTAAACACAGGGTATGATGTGATCCATCTGCCAGGCCTCCCCATATCTGTATTTCTACCATCATCCCCCATCCCACAGAGACTTTACGTGCTTGTCCTTCTTGTTCTCAGCACATGTTTCGCAGTCATGAATAACCCAGGACATGGTGTCTATGGTTAAATCCACCCCTCCATCATGAGCCAATGTTCCATCTCTTCCTGATGACCTGAGGCGTCCTGGGCCCACTGAGTCAGAAATAGTTCACTCTAGTGTTGGCAGTCCAGATCCACCCGAGACACTTTAATCTTAGCATCTCAATCCACCTGTTGTCCCTACAACATGTCAGGAACTGTCAGTGAAGAGAACGTGCTGCTTTTCATTTTCTGGGAGCTGATAATATGGTGGGGCCTCCTCAGCATGTGGCTCCTCCTCCTCTGATGATGATAGTCTGAAATTTTCACCTTTAGGCCAGTTTGTGACAACTTCCAAGATCCCTGACTATCTGGGGTTTCTGTGTGATCTTGCTGTGTGATCAGAGCCATCCACTGGCTCCACGTGGCATCATTGGCATGATGTGTGGAAGGGACTTTCCCTTTCAACATCCAGCCCAGCACTGGCAGTCAGGGTGCCAGGAAGAGCTGTGCTTCAGTGCCAATCACTTCTGAAGCAGTTCAAACCCTTTCAGAAGCTGCCAGGATCTCTTCTTCCAGAGGGGGTGTAACAGGCCTTGGATCCTTTGTATCCCAAAACTCCAGAATCCCAGGGATAATCCTCGAGTCTCCCAAGATACTTTCTGCCAGAGGCTCCAGGAAGGACCATTCTCAAGGGTCTCTGGAGCTGCTGGGGTTGGGGGCATTGATGTCCAGCTTGCCTCCCTCTCCTCCTCACCATTGTCCCCACTGCACAGGGTACATTTCCCACTGGAAAAACAGGGATTTGGGGGTGAAAAGCCATTTTTTTTGATGGGGAATTGTCGGAGGACAGAAATTGTGTGAAAAATTTCTATTGCATTTCGGAGACCTTTGCCTTGGCATTGGTGGGTGCAGACAGTAAAAAATACTGCACCACTAATATGGCTGCAGGCCTTGTGCCAAGGTGAAGGAGGAATTCTTTTGGCAGGAAAACAAATTTTATGGACACCTGCTGTGGTCCAATTAATACTGTACAGCTCAGTGTGTTTTCCTTATGTATCCAATGTAACCTGGGAAAGAATCACATGTCTCTGTGTCACAAGCAGCATATAAGCTGCGTTTCCTCTAATAAAGCGGATATTTTTGCCAATCATATTGATTTGTGAGCATTTCTGTCTGTCCCTCTCTGCCGTTAGGGAATGTCCCTGGGGGTCATGGTTGCACCAGGGTGAGGCTGCTCTAGGGCAGCTGTTCTCTTACCTTGGAGCTTTCCTCCTCCTCCTCCCACTCCCCCTCCTTGCCGTCATCCTCCCTGTGTAGGGCATATTCCCCAGAGAAAAAACAGTGAGCTGGGGGCAGAAAACTGCTTTTCTGAGAGGGAGCCTCCCTGGGGGTCCTGATCATGCCAGGACATCCTTCCTCCTCCCCCCTCTCCATGTCCTTCTCCTCCTCCTCATTGCCCAGGGCACATTCCCCAGAGGAAACCCAGTGATTTTGGGGCACAAAACTGTTTTTCTGAGGGGGAATCTCCCCAGGGATCCCAGCCATGTCAGGACAGCCTTCCTCCCTGACCACCCCCTCCTCCTCCTCCTCCTCTTTCTCCTCACTGCTCAGGGCACATTCCCCAGAGATAAAATCACGATTTGGGGGCAGAAAGCTGCTGTTCTGAGGGGGAACCTCCCTGGGGGTCCCTGTTGTGCCTCTCTCCCTCTCCCTGTCCTCCTCCTCCTCATCCCCGCCACTCAGGGCACCCCTGAGCTTGGCCCAGAAGAGGGGCCGGGCAAGAGGCTCGCTGGGCCAGCGCAGGTGGGTGCGGCGCAGCAGCACACGGCGCATGCGGTGGAAGGCTGAGAGCTCAGCCTCAGGGATGTCCTCGAGGAAGACGAGCACAAGGACATCACGCAGCTCGTCGAAGAGGCGGTAGCTGGCGAGCTGGATCTCCAGCGAGCACCACTCGCTGCGCAGGTACCCGCGGCTCACCACGCACACCGTGCGCCGGCTGTTGTACACAGCATCCACGATGTTGTCCACAATGGCGCGGCCGGGGCGGAAGTCACGGTGGTGAAGGCAGAGCCGCAGGGCCCCGTGCTCCAGCTCAGGCACCAGCTCCTCCAGCACCCAGCGCTCGTCCGCAGAGTTGTAGGACACGAAGGTGTCGTAGGCGTAGCGGCGCCGCTCCCGCCGCCAGTGCCCACGCGCCCACGCCCGCAGCAGGTACAGGTGGTAGCGCAGCCGCCAGTACCCGCGGTGGTGCAGCAGCGGCAGCACCAGCAGTAGCAGCACGGCCGGTGCTGTCCCTGCGAACAGGTACCGCCCCATGTCCAGGTAGCACACACGTGTGTCGAAGCTGTGCAGGTATGCCGGGGCCCCGCCTGCCTCCCCGCAGGTGTAGTTGTACAGGTAGACCACCTGCACAGGTCCCTGTGCCAGCCATGCTGGCAGCCAGACGTTGGCACAGCTGCAGCTCAGCGGGCATTTGCGCAGGTCTAGGTAGCGCAGGGCAGGCAGGCGTGTGGTAAGTGCCGTGTCCAGCCCGCGCAGCTCGTTCTTGGCCAGGCGCAGCTCCTCCAACTGTGTCAGATTGCCAAAGACCTCGGGGCCGAGCCCACGCAGCCCCGCGCTCTCCAGGTCCAGACTGCGCAGGCGGCTCAGGTTCTTGAAGACGCCGGCAGGCAGGGCACCCATCCCACCACTGCCATCGGCCAGTGTCAGGTACCGTAGCTGCACCAGGTCATCGAAGGCGTCGGCAGGCACAGCCGAGAGTGCGTTCTGTGACAGGTACAGTGAGCGCAGGGCACCCAAGCCCTGGAAGAAGCGATGTGGGACCACGCGCAGCCCGTACGGCTGCTGCGCCTGCAGCTTCAGGTCATAGAGTCGGTGCAGGTGGCGGAAGGGTGGTGGCTGCCGCGGGTGCCTGCTCAGGTAGCGCAGTGCATTGGCACGCAGGTCCAGCACGCCCAGTGTGGTCTGCACTGGCCGGAACGCCACCTCGCTCACCTCCAGCAGCCGGTTGCGGTCCAGGTAGAGCCGGCACAGCTGAGGCAGCCCCTGGAGTGCGGCGGCCGCCAAGTGCCGCAGGTTGTTGCCACCCAGGTCAAGGGTCTGCAGGCGGTCGAGGCCCCTGAAGGCACCAGGGAAGAGCACAGCCACGCGGTTGTTGCGCAGGTTGAGATCACGCAGCCGGTGCAGGTTGGCAAAGGAGCCAGGCAGGAGGTCGGTGAGCAGGTTGTTGTCGAGTCGCAGGTGCCGCAGGTTGTGGAGTCCCCACAGCGCCGCACGGTCCAGCCGCGCCAGCCCGTTCACGTCCAGCCGCAGCCGCCGCAGTGCTGGAGTGTTGGCGAAGGCACGGGGACCGGCCACCAGGATGCGGTTGAAGCGCAGGGACACGTTGTGGAGCCGCCGCAGCACTGGGGCCCCGTGGCACGACGGCAGCCACCGCAGCAGGTTGTGCTCGGCCACCAGCTCACCCAGTGCCGCGCGCTGTGCCGGGCCCAGCAGCTGCCCCACGCAGCTCAAATTCTGCAGCCGGTTGCCAGATATGTCCAGGGCACCCAGCACCGGGCAGTCAGCCAGTGCATTGGCAGGCATCGCTGCCAGCCCCATGTGCCGCAGCTGCAGCCGCTGCAGCCACGGCCCTGCAAGGTGCTGGCACAGCTCGGTCAAGCCCCCTGCGCCCACCTGCAGGCCTGACACGTCCACGCTCCGCGGAGGTACCACCCTCAGCAGCCGTGCCACGTCCAGTGGGTTCCCAGCCAGGTGCAGCCGTGTCAGGTTGTGCAGGTGCAGCTGGCCAAGGGGCGCTGGGTCCGAGATGTTGTTGTAGGACAGGTCGAGCACCCGCAGCCCCTCGGGCAGCACCTCGGGGGTCGCCCCTGACAGAGCCCCGAGGGAGTTGTTGCAGAGCAGCAGGACCCTCAGTGCAGGTGGCAGCCCCGGCGCCAGCGCTGACAGGGTGTTGCCACACAGGTCGAGCAGATCCAGGCGGGGAAGGTGCCCCACAGCCGTGGCCACGGGGCCCAGAGCACTCAACCGGCCCCCCCGCAGCCGCAGTGTGGCCAGCATGGGCACCGCCCGCAGGGCCCCCGGGGCCACAGCGAGCAGCGGGTTGTGGTCCAGCCGCAGCGTGCTCAGGTTGCCCAGCCCAGTGAAGACTCCCGTGGGCAGCACTGACAGGTGGTTGTGGGCCAGGTCCAGGTGGGCCAGTGCCAGCAGCCCGCAGAAAGCCCCCCGGGCCAGCAACTCCAGCCGGTTGTGGGTCAGGTCGAGGGTGCGGAGCCGCGGGAGGTGGGCAAAGGCGTCAGGGGGCACCTGGTGCAGGGTGTTGACCGAGAGGTTGAGGGAGGTGGTGTTGGCGGGGAGGTCACCCACGGCAGCCCCCACAGTGGTCAGGAACCGCTGGACGCAGCGGAACAGCCCCGGGTCCCATGGAGCCTGGATGCAGTTGCGGAAGCCATAGGGAGAGATGCCCATGGGCACTGTCACCAGTGTCACCAGTGTCACCAGCAGTGGGGCGTACATCCTGCCCTGTCCTGGGGGGATCCTGAGAGGCAGGAGAGGGGGAGAGAGGAGTGAGGGATGTCTTCAGCAACTGAGGGACCCCCCTCAGGTCTCAGGGCCTCTCCCACACACCACCCCAGGGACCCCCCCTCACAGACTCCAGGGAGCCCCCCAAGCACCCTGGGACACCCCCCCTAGCACCCCAGGGACCCCTCATCCACACTCTAGGGACCCCCCTGTCCCCCAGTCCCCAGGGATTTTGGGGACCCCCATCTTCCCCCCGGCAGGATCCCACCGTGCTGCCGCCTCAGCCTCAAGCGATTTTGGGGCAGAAAAGGGAAGTTTTGGGTATTGTTTTGTGTCACCGCTTCCCTCTCCCCCACCCCCTCCCCCGTGACGTGACTGGAGGCGGCCCCTGCACAAATGGATTTGGGTGTCCCCAAAGAGGCTGGGGGGGGGGCACAGCTGGGTCACCCCCTCCTGGTGAGCCCCTGTGGGGGTCCCTGGGACCCCCAGTCCCGTGCCCTTCTCCCCCCCTTAATTCCTGCTCCCCCCCCGCCTGCTCTTGGTTCCTCTTCCCCCACCCCCCCAAACCGACCTACCTGGTTTTGGTTCCTCGGGGGAAGTACTGAGTTATACTGGTCTCCAGTGGGCTGTACTGGGTTGTACTGGTGAATTTGGGTAGCTGGGGGGGGCAATGGAGGGGCTCAGAGGGGCTGCAGGGACTGGTGTACATCAGGGTCTGTGGGCATATTGCGATCTGGGAGGGTTATAGGGGGCTGGGGGGACCCTGGGGGGCCGCAGGGATTGGGATGTGTCAGAGTCTGGGATACTGGGTTCTGGGGGGGTTATAAGGGTGCTGGGAGGCATTGGATGGGGGGGTGTATTGCATTCTGGGGGGGTTACGGAGGTCAAGGGGGGCTATTGGGGTCTGGGGGTGTCTCTTAGGCTACAGACATTGGGGTGCATTGGGGTCTGGGGGTTCAGGGATCTGGAAGTGCAGGGGGGGAGGCCCTGGGGTTTCAGTAGGGATCCCTGAGGTGTGTTTAGAGGTCCCTGGTCCCCACCCTGTGATGGGGGTCCCTGAGGTGCAAGGGGGGGGTTCCTGGGGTGCCAGGTGTGTCCCTGGGGTGTTTTTAGGGGTCCCTGAGGTTTGAGGGTCTTGTTTCCAAGCCTATGCCCCACCCCCCTGAAGAACTGACCCCGCCCATAAAGTGAACCCCTAAGCCCCGCCCCCCACAACCCCTCCCCCTACACAGCCCCACCACTATAAAAGGAACCCCTTAAACACTGAGACACTCCTGTCCCCGCCGGTGTCCCCCATCCCAATCTCTCCAGAGCCCCCATGGTGGCACCTGCCTCCCCCAGATCCCCCCCTCCCCAGGTGTTCCCCATCCCAATCTCCCCAGAGCCCTCCCCCCTCCCACTTCTTTCCCTTTATCCAGCAGCTCTTGGAGGGTCACAGACATTTATTGGGGTGTAGCAGACCTGGGGGGATTCCCAAAGTGGGGGGTCATGGACAGGGGTCTCCAATAATCTGAGGGGTGCTAGAGTCAAGAAGGGGACCCCACCCTGGGCTGGGACCCTGGGAGGGTTGGTGGGGATCCCGGGATGGGGGTCCCGTGGGGGGGCTGGGGAGGAGTCCCAGGGTGAGGGGTCTGTGCGGGGGATGTCCCATGGGGACAACCCTTGGAGAGGGGGCTCTGGGCTTCAAGATCCCCTGGGGGTGGGTCCTGGGGGTACACTCAGGGGGATCCTAGTGTGGGGGGCCCCCACAGGGTGGGGCAGTGTCTCAGCACAATGGTCCCATAGGAGCCCCCAATAAAATCAGGGGTGTGAGGCTCTCATTCCCCCCAGGCTGGGGGTGTTGAGGGGTGTGTACCAGTGCAGGGTGGGGGTCCCCATTCAGATGCCCCCCCCACTCAGGCCCTCGCAGGCGCCGAACCAGCTGCAGGTCCTTGGGGAACAGGGTGACCCTGCGGGCGTGCAGCGAGCACAGGTATGCATCCTCCAGCAGTCTCACGATGAAGGCCTCTGCTGCCTGCACCCCAAAAAAATCAGAGGGAGCCCCCAAACCCCCCCGATTTCCCTCAGCCATCCTCAGGAGACAGCGACCCCCAAAACCCCCAGACACCCTGTCCAAACCCACCCACAGGGGACTGGGGGAAATGAAACATCCTGTGGCCCTAAATGGGTGAGGGGCCCCCTTGTGCCCTGACAGCCCCCCCCCAGCACCCATAGGTGCCCCAGAAATCTTCTTAACATCCGTGGTCCCCTACCCCAGCACCCATAGAACCCCCTCACCCCCGCTGAGACCCCCTCACATCCATGGGGACCTTCCCAGACTCTCCCCCTCAGCTCCCAGGAGACCCCCCTCACCAAACCTTTCAGCTCCCACAGGCCCCATCCAGCCCCCCTCAGCACCCAGAGACCTTCCTGGATCCCTCAGCCCCCAAGGACCCCTCAGCACCCATAGGACCCTCCCACCCTCATGGGAACACCCTAGCACCCATGGGATCCCTTCAGCCCCTCTGGGACCCCCCACCCAGTACCCCCAGGTCTCCCACAAGCCCCCATAGGACCCTCCTATTCCCCCCTCATTTCCCCAGGACCCCCCCAGCCCCCTGGGCTCCCCCCCCTCCTGTAGGGGCCACCGGGGCCAGGCGCTGCCAGCGATAATCGCCCCCCCGGGTGAAAAGCAGGCACAGCTCCCGCACCTGGGACAGGGGGGGGACATGGGGACAGCTCAGGGGACACAGGGACATGGAGGGGACATAGGGACACAGGGACATGTGGGGGACATGGGGACAGCTCAGGGGACACAGGGACATGGGGGAAACGTGGAGACAGCAGGGGACACGGGGAGTGGGGGGACAGTGGGACAACATGAGGGGGATATGGGGACACCTTGGGCTGGGGCTACCACCCTGGGGACATCCTGGGACTCCCTGGTTGTCACCCTGGACACACTCTGGGGACACCCCAGGGACAGGGACGCTCTGGGGATATCTTGGGGATGCCCTGGGGAGTGAGGTCACGGGGACATCATGAGGGGGACACCCTGGGGATACCCCAGGCACAGAGACATGGGGACACCACCCTGAGGACATCCCAGGAGGGGGATCGGGGGACACAGTGACACTTTGGGGGGGTCCCAGATGGTGTTTGGGTGGGTCCCAGGGCAGGTTGAAGGGTTCTAGGTTGGATTTGGGGGGACCCCAGGGGGAGTTTGGGTTGGATTTGAAGGGATCCTGGGGATTGTTTGAGGGGTCCCAGGGGGTGCTTGAGGGGGGGCCAGGGAGGATTTGGGCTGTCAGGAGATTTCAGGGTGGACTTAGGGGTCTCGGGGAGTGCTTAGGGAGTCCCAGGGTGGATTTGGGAGGTTCTGAGAGGGGCTGGAGGGTCCCAGCAAGGTCCCCGGGGAGTTTGGGGGGGGTTCGGGGGGGGACTTGGGGGTCCTAGAGGTTGGTTTGGGGGTCCCAGGGTAGTGTTGGGCTTTTGGGGTCGGTTTTTTGGGGTCTCACCAGGTGGGCAAAGGGGACAGGCTGCAGCAGCAGGCAGGTGCCCATGGGTGGGTTTAGAGGTCCCAGGGTGTGTCTGGGGTCAGTTTGGGGGTCCCAGGGTGGGTTTTGGGGTCTCACCAGGAAGGTGAAGGACCCAGGTCGCAGCAGCAGGCGGGGGCCCAGGAGTGGGTGTTGGAGGGCAAGGGTTGGTTTGGGGGTCCCAGGGGTTGGTTTGGGGGTGCAGGGCTTGGTTTGAGGCGCAGGAGTGGGTGTTGGGTTTGGGGGTCAGTTGGGGGTCTCACCAGCCGTGAGAAGGGCCCAGGCCTAAGCAGCAGGCAGGTGCCCAGGGGTGGTTTTGGAGGTCCCAGGGTGTGTTTGGGGGTCAGTTTGGGGGTCCCAGG
>NW_020885389.1:0-16578 GCF_003945725.1 Corapipo altera
TGGAGAGTCCCTGGGGAGGCTTTGTCAGGAATGGTCCTTGGGGGGCTCCTTAATGCTTCAAGGGACTGCAGGATTTTCAGAGCAATTTGGGTTTTGCTTTTCATTTTGCGTTTCTGAGAGGTTTGTGCAACCATGGCCTCCAATTACCTGCTGTAATGAGTCCCTTGAGAGCCTCAGACAGTGACAACCCTCAGAGGGGCTCGTTAATGCTTCAAGGCATTCAGGGTTTATTAAGGTACTTTTTTTGACACTGAGCCTCTGAGAAGTTTGTTCAGTCATGGCCTCCAATGACCTGCTCTAATTAGTCCCCTGAGAGACTCTGTCAGTTGGGACACTCAGTGGGGCTCGTTAATGCTTCAAGGGACTGCAGGATTTTCACAGGACTGTGTTTTGCTTTCCACGATGAGTCTTGGAGAGGTTTGTGCAATCCTCTGCAATTACCTGCTCTAATGAGTCCCTTGAGAGGCTTTGTCAGTTGTGACACTCTGTGGGGCTCATTAATTCTTTGAAGTAGTTCAGTTTCTAAGGGCACTTTGGCTTTTGCTTTTGACACAAAGTCTGTGACAGATTTGTGCAATCATGGCCTGCAGTGATCTCCTTTGAGGAGTCCTTGAGGAGCCTGGATTGGGAATGGCCCTCAGTGGGACCCATTAATGCTTTGAGATACGTTGAGTTTCTCTTCTGACTTGGACTCATGGAAAGGTTTGTGCAATCTCCTCTCAGAGGAGAACCTCACCTGAGGTTCAAGGACTCAGCACCAAGTGCACCGTGGGGACCACGGGGCTCCTTAAAATCCATCAAGTGCTAAGAAACTACAGCTCTGCCTTGATTTTCCTCTAGTTTAGTGCAGTTAATCAGGAAGTTTTCTTAATACACAGAAATACTTCAAAGAGGTTCTAATAAACATGCATTCTTCTTTTCAAGGGTGTAGTTTCTTACTTTTCTCCTTTGAGAAGAGTTGATTGCATCATTTTCTGATTGATATGGATCCAGGGTCTCTCCTAAGGAGGTTTGGACTGGTTGGAGCTTTCCCTTGAGGTCTGACACAGTGTGGACAACCTTGCTCCACATTTCCCAACCCCGTCCTGTCTCTGCTCAGTCTTCCGGGTCCTGCTTTGCTCACAGAACTGGCTGCACCCAGCAAAGAGGGTTTTTTATTTCTTTTCTTGCAGCAATCTGAAACTCATAAGGGTCACCTTTGGTAACAGACCCTCCTCAGCTGTGAGCCAAGTCCCCGCTGCCAGCAATGAGGTTCAGCTCCCCCAAGGCAAAACCGTGCCAAAAATGTTTTAGACACCCAGGAAGTGAAATAATAAACAGGAATAAAGAGTTGGTACTGGGGGGACACTTGGGGATCCTGGGGGGCACTTATGGGGCAGTTTTTGGGGGGGACATTTGGGGGACACTTGGGCATCCCAGGGGGGCGCTTCGAGGTCGGGGGTTGTGCCAGGGCTGGATGCCTGAAGAATGGACACACAGCCCTGGAACCATTGGATCTCCTGGACCATTGAAGTGCCTCTAACAGAAGATGCACGACCTGCCTGCCCTTCCTGCCGAGCACCAGCTCCATCTCCTGCTCCTGCCCAGCGGTTTTGCAGAAATCCAGGGCTGGGTGTGGATTGAATGCTATGGCAAGGGACAGGATAAAGTTGCTTGGCTTCCACCCTTGGTGTCTCAGTGTTTATGATCTTGGGAATCCTCACGAACCTGGAACAATGCCAGATTATCGGTTGTTGTAAGATATGTACGTGGAGATTGTTTTGATATGTGTTTAAATCTTCTTTGAAAATACAACTGATAGTAAACAATGTAAAAAAAAAAAGAAAAAAGAAAAAAATAAAAGAGAAAGTAAAAAGAGAGAAAAGAAGAAAAAAGGAAAAAAAAAGAAAGGAAAATAAGGGAAAAAAAAGAAAGGAAAATAAGGAAAAAAATGGGGAAAAAAAAAAGATAAAAAACAAAAAAGAGAAAGAAAAAAGGGGAAAAAAGAAAGAAGAAAGAAAAAAGAGGGAAAAAAAAACACAGAAAAAGAAAAAAACCAAACCGTCCTGTCATACTTCTGTTCAAGTGCAAAGGGCCGCTTTGATCCGCCGCAAGGACTACAACTCCCGTGGTGCCCCGCGCAAAGCGCAGGCGCGGCTGCGGGCGTGTGGGGGCGTGGCCGCGCACTGATTGGCTGCGGCGGTGTTCTCTAAGGGCGGTGCGCGCGCAGAGCGCCGTGTTGGCTGCCGGCGATGCGTGATGGCGGCGGGTCTGTGAGGGCTGGCGGGGGGTGCGGGAGAACGGGGCTCTGGGGATCCCCTCGGGGACTGCGGGGAGCGCGGCTGTGGGTGGGAAGGCCGCATGGCTCGGGAGGGTTTAGCGCGAGGGTTCGGGGGTTCCCGGGGACGTTTTGAGGGGTCCCTGAGGGGGTTTGGTGTCCTGAGGGGACTCAGGGGGGAGATTGAAAGTCCCTGAAAGGATTTGGGTGTCTCTGAGGGGGTTTTGGTTTCTGAGGAGATTTGAGGGGTTCCCGGGTAGGCTTTGAGGGTCTCTCAGGACGTTTGGGGTTCCTGGGGGGCTTTACGGGGACCTTTTAGGCAATTTTTGGGTCTCTAGGGGGTTTACGGGGTCTCAGACGGTTTTTAGGGTCCCTGAGGGGGATTGGGGGGTCCCTGAATAGGCTTGGGGGGTCCCAGATGGGTTTTGCGGGTCACTGAGGAAGTTTAAGGGGTCCGGGGGGATGGGGGGATGAGGTCTCTGAGGGGATTTTGAGGAGGTTTCGACAGGTGGAGGGGTGGATTTCTGAGGGGATTTCAGGGGTTTTGAGGGGATTTTGGGGAGTCCCCTAAAGCCCAGCAGTGGGTTCAGGGGGTCCTCCAGCTCCCAGGGGAGGGGTCCTAGGGATGCCCCCCAAAATCGGGGGGGGGGAATATGCTACATCTGGGTAAGGGGATCCCAGTGCCCCCAGTATATCCCAATAACCTCCCAATGACCCTTAGTATGGCCCAGTTACCCCCTCAGTGACCACCCAGTGTGTCCCAGTGACCTCCCACTGCCTGAAGTATGGCCCAGTGATCCTGCAGTGAGCACCCAGTAACCCCCAGTATGGCCCAGTAACCTACCAGTGTCCCCCTGTGTGTCCTGGTCATCCCCCAGTAACTCCCCAGTTCTCTGCCAGTGCCCCCCAGTGTGCCCCAGTTCACCTCCAGTCCCTCCCAGTGTCCCTCAGTAACCCCCCAATCCCTTCCAGTGCCCCCTGGTTCCCCCCAGTATCCCCCAGTAATCACCCAGTGCCCTGCAAAGCCCCCCCAGCTGTCCCCAACATGTCTTCAGATGCCCTTGGCCTTTCTGTGACTGGGGAAGGGGGGGGGGGGGCATTTTTGGGGTCAGAGGGTCCAGGGGGGCTCCTGGGGTGAGATGGAGGGTTGAGGACATCAGGGATGGGGTTTGAGGACGTTGGGGAGGGGTTTGGGACAGTGGAATTGGGGTTTCAGGGGGTGGAACTGGGCCCCTGGGGAGGCCCTGGGGACGCTGGAGACACCAGGAGGGTCTCAGGGTGTCAAGGGGGGGAACTGGGACACCAAGAGGGTCCTGGGGACACCGGGGGGGGGGTGTCTAAGGACTCAGCTGCTCATGGCAGAGCTCCTCCTCTTCCCCCTCAGGCCCCTTTAACCCCCCCCAAATGTCCCTTAGCCCCTATTTTCCCTTTAATCCTCTCCCCCCCACAGATGCTTTTGATCCCCCAAAACCCCTTTAAACTCCCCTAAATGCACCCAAAGCACCCCAAAACCCCCCAAATCCTCATCTAACCCCCTGCAGATCCCCCCAAATCTTCCCCTGCCCCCCCCCCCTCAAATTCTTTCCAACCCCTCTCTGTAAAGAGGGATCACCCAGCACCATGGGACAGGAGCACAGTGGGCTGTACTGGGGGCACTGGGCTGTACTTGGAGGGCACTGGGGGGGCTCAGGTGTCCCATGACAACGTGGCCCAGCTCCAGGAGAGATCTGGGGAGCAGTGAGGAGGTCCTGGTCTGTCCTGGTCTGTCCTGGTTTGTACCCCCAATCCCCAAAACCCCTCCCCAGCTCCCCCAGGACCCTCCCAGACCCCAAAGCCCCCCAGAGCCCCCCAGGCCCCTGAGTTGGTCCTGCTGCCCCTTGAGCATCTGCAGCTCCTGCAGAACCAGGCATTTCATCAGCAAATGTGCAGCTGACACCAAGCTGGGGGTGTGTTGATGTGCTGGAAGGCAGGAAGGCTCTGCAGAGGGACCTGGCCAAGCTGGATCCATGGGCTGATTCCAGGGGGATGAGGTTCAAGCAAGCCAAGGGCTGGGTCCTGCCCTTTGGCCACAAGAAGCCCCGTCAGCCCCCCCGGGCTGGGGCCAGAGTGTCTGGAGAGCAGGCAGGCAGAAAGGGAGCTGGGATGGGGATGGACAGGAAGCTGAACAGGAGGCAGAGTGTGGCCAGGTGGCCCAGAGGGCCAATGGATGGTGGCCTGGCTGAGGAAGAGTGTGTCAGCAGGAGCAGGGAAGGGATTGTTGGCCTGGATTGAGCGCTGGTGAGGCCACCTCTGGAGTGCTGTGTCCAGCTCTGGGCCCCTGAGTTGAGGAAGGCCCTGGAGGGGCTGGAGCAGGAGCAGAGAAGAGCAGCGAGGCTGGGGAAGGGAGTGGAACACAGGTGGTGTGAAGAGAGGCTGAGGGAGCTGGGGGTGTTGGGGCTGGAGAAGAGGAGGCTCAGGGGAGACCTCTTGACTCTCTGCAAGTCCCTGCCAGGAGAGTGTAGTCAGGTGGGGGTGGGGCTCTTGTGCCAGGAAGCAGCAGTAGGACAAGAGGGCTGGGTCTTGAGCTGTGCCAGGGGAGGTGAGGTTGGATATTAGGAAGCAATTTTTTGCCGAGAGAGTAATCAGGCATTGGAATAGGCTGGGCAGGGAGGGGGTGGAGTCACCGTCCCTGGAGGTGTTGAAGGTGAGACTGGATGTGGCATCAGTGCCATGGTCTGGGAAGCACAGCAGTGTTGGATCAAGGGTTGGACTTGATGATCTCGGAGGTCTTTTCCAACCCAGCTGATTCTGTGATTCTCTGATTCCCATTCCTATGGCAGCACATGCTTGAGGCTCTGTCCACAGGGTGATAGAGATGTCTGTCCATATCTATCTCCAAGGTTAGTGTGTAAATGTGTGGTGTTAGCAAAGCAGGCTAAGTTCTGGGATGGTTGTAGAAGAAGAAAGAAGCCCCCAGGCCAGTGCAAGCAGGCAGTCCTCAGCTTGCACCTCATGTCCCCTCCCTACAGGTTCCTGTCCTTGAGTCCAGGCCCTGAGGTGAGGCTGAGAAGTGGCGCGGAGGTGAGGCCAGAGCTGTCCCTGAGGTGAGCCTGAGAATAAGTGCAAGGCAGAGGTGCTGCTGAGGAAGGAGAGCCCCGTGGTGGGGAAGAGATAGAGCTGTGATTGCCCATCCCCGAGAAGGTGCTGTGTCCATCCCCTGTGTGCCAGGTGAGCTGGGGCTTTGCTGCGGAGCTGCGGGCACTGATTTGAGCAGCCTCAGCCCTCACATCCCCCCAGCCAACGCTGGCTGCCTGGGGGGCTTGGGAGGGACCCCCAACCCGTGTGCCCCACACTCAGCTGGCAGAGAGAGAGCCAAGGGACAGGGCCACGGGTGAGGGACAGGCAGGACCATTGCAGGGCCACGGTGAGGGCACAGCCTGTGGCAGCAGAGCTGCCCAGGGCCGGGGGCAGCCGGGGCTGTTGGTACCAACCAGTGCTGGGGCCAAGCAGAGCACGAGGCCTCTTGCAGACCCCTGGAGCAGCCTCCCACTTGCCAGCCCTGCCCTGGTGGGGTGACACTGTCCCCTCCCTCCAGGACACTCCCGCCAAATCTTTGGTGGGGCCTTTTGTGTCTATTCCTGGTTGCTGATTGATGCTGGGAACCTGAGGGCCCCTCTGCAATCCCATCCATGGGGCACAATCTCCTCTGCAGAGCTTGACTCCCTGCAGACTTTGCAGGGAAATCTGTGCTGGCGGCCCGATTATGTCCTGACCCCCCATGGTCTCCCCAGGATATTTGGGACGAGTTCCCCTTTCCCAGGTACCCATGGGATGGGGGGGCGACTGTTCTCCTGCTGTGGAAAGGGTTGGCAGAGGGGGGCTAAGGGGGGGGGGGGAGAGGGGGAGGGGGGTTGGCGTGGGGGTGCCTTGGTGTCCCCATGCCTTGATTCCTGGAGAGCGAGGGAGGCTGGAGAGAGGGGGGAGCTGCGAGAGCCCCAAGAGCCTGGAGAAGGGGAAGCCTGGACAGTGGGGACATCTGGGATCCCAAGGACAACAAAGTGGAGAACCTGGAGAGGAGGAATGTCTGGGAATGTGGCACCTCGAAGGCAAGAATCAGAGAAAGGACTCTTGGGGCCCCCAACACTCCCAGCATTGCTAAGTGGGACCCCAGCATGCCAGACAAGGGAGACTCTCTGAACCCCAGAGAGGAGAGACCAGAGAGAGGGAACTTCTGGGAGAGATTTTTTGGGCTATTTTTTGAGATATTTTGGAGTATTTGTCAGCTGAATCTCAACTTTTTTGCAGTTTAGGGGGGCAGGAGTCTTCTTGCTAGTTCTGAGGGGGTTTTTTGCCTGAATCACTGTGGTTTGGGTTTTTCTGGGTTGAATCTTGGTGTTTTGGAGGTTTTTATGGACACAGGATGCCTGGTGAGTTCTAGAGATGGACTTGTGCAGGAGGAACCCCCAAGCCAACGCACTCAGCCCTTGTTTTCCCCCCCAGCAAGATTTGTCCTTCCCAAAGCTTGGGCGGATGGAGGAGGAGGCTGCGAGGAAGAGGAAGATGTCTTGGGCCCCCCAGGCAGGTGAGGAGGAAGTCAGTGGCCCTTTGGGCGGGTGTTGTGCTGGCTCTGTCAGCCGAACATGGCCCCGGCTGCAGGACGACCCCGCTGCCGCCGCCGTCCTGCCGGGGCCGGAGTTGGGGGGATGTCCTTGGCCTTCCCTGTGGGCCGGAGGCAAATCCCCTCCCTGTCCTTCTTGCTTCCTGCCCCAGGGCCCGAGCTGAGGCTGGAGAGCCCGGAGGACAAATCCCCCTGTGAGACTCTGGTGGGAGAGGCCGTTTTGAAGGGCTCCACGGCACAGGAAGGCAGCGGGGAGGAAAAGGGCCGGAGATCCCCTGCAGGAGGGGCTCCAAAGCCAGCCAAGGCTGCTCTGAGGAGGAAAGAACCAGCCTGTGTGGGGAAGGTGGCCGGAGCTTGAGCCAGAGCTCTGACCTGGTGGTCCCTGATCAGCCTCCCAGCAGGAAGAAGCCCTTCCGGTGCTTGGAGTATGGGAAGAGCTTCAGCAGGAGCACCAACCTCCTTACCCACCAGCGCATCCACTCTGGGGACGGCCCTACCCATGTGGGGAATGTGGAAAGAGCTTCAGGAAGAGCTCCCACCTGATCCAACACCAGCATATCCACACTGGGGAACAGCCCTACATGTGTGGGGAATGTGGGTGTGGGGAGTGTGGGAAGAGCTTCAACTGCAGCTTCAACCTCCTTACCCACCAGCACATCCACACTGGGGGACGGCCCTATGAGTGTGTGGAATGTGGGAAGAGCTTCAACTGCAGATCCAACCTGATCCGACACAAGCACATCCCCACTGGGGAACGGCCCTACAAGTGCTTGGAATGTGGGAAGAGGTTTCAGAGCAGCTCAGATCTCCTCCTACACCAGCAGACACACACGGATAAGAGGCCCTTCCGCTGCACCGACTGCGGGAAGGGCTTCAGCCAGAACAACAATCTAGTCAGTCACCAGCGCATCCACACCAGGGAGAGGCCCTACAAGTGTGAGGAGTGTGGGAAGAGCTTCACTCACAGCTCTGGCTTGACCCAACACCAATGGACCCACCAGTAAGAGAAGTCCAACCAGTGCCCCACCTACAGGAAGAGCTTTGGCTGCTGCTTCCACCCCGAATGAACCCCCTGATGAGGAGGCAACCCGTTGGAGTCCAGTGACTGTCACTCCATCCCTTTCGACCACAAAGGGCCAGTCCCCTTTCACAGGCGCAGGTTCTTCCAACAGAACCTTTCTGGGGGTGTGTGTGGAGATTCCTGCCTTGGCTGGGGACCCCCCAAGGTCACTGCTGGAGGTTGAGAGCAGAGATTTCCCCCCGAGCGTTGGTCTGGGGGAGTTCCATCCAACTCTAATTAAGAATTAGTTCTTTTGTGCCAGCTTTAATAGAATTGCTTCAACAATTGCTTTAGTGTAGAGCATTGTCCTATCTTATTCTGTACTCCTGGTAGTTTTAGTGTTTCTGTTGTGCAGTAAATAATTCTGATTAAGATCTTTTGTCTGATCACTTATAACTGATGCCTTAAGCCCCTATTAGCTTTTATTTTTCTAATTTTTGTAAGCCTTGTAAGTTTTATAAGTAGTAGAAGTAGATTTTAAAAGCAGCAGCCCTCACTCCCTTTCCCTGTAGTACAAGTAGTTTACACATTCCTTAACCCTCTTACCCCATTCTATGCTCCCCATATCAAATCTACCCCTGAATTCAGTGGTGATGTTTAGTCTCTTGTCAAGGCAAGGCCTATGCTGTTTAGAGAACACCCATGTCAGGGCCTGAATAACAAAACAGAGTCAAGAACTAGGTGACTGTGTACCTTTGTGCTCTGAAAATGGTGAAGATGATGAAGGAAAGGCCCCCAGACCCAATTCTCAGGGGGTGGACCCAGGACAGATCAGAGCAAAGGCTACAGGGTGGATACACTTGGGATTGGAGGGATGGTTTTATAAAATGTAACATCTCGGGCACAGAGGTGCATGGGTCTTGTAACACCTATTGCCTTGGCACAATTAAACCCTTTCCTTATCTCACCCCTAATTAACTGCTCCTGAGTTATTTTTTAGCATCAACATTCCACGGCATCATAACCCTAAATAAATTCATTTCTATCAGTAGATCTGATTTGCCATCATTAAGACCTCGGGGACAAAAGTGGTTCAGTCACACCTCTGTAATTTCTCTAAACTGAAAGTGTTGGCATCATCCAAGGCTGAGATTGGATGCAGTAGCCCCCAGCACCCCACAGTAAGCTGGGAGCTCAGGGGAACCACTCCCTTTCCCAAAACCTGGTTTCCAAAGACCCCCATGTGACTGCCGGACCCACCAGACCACTCCTCCTTTTCCACCATTCTCCCTGTTCCTCCCGTTTTTCTGTGGTCCCCTCAATCCCCAGCCCAACCAGGATCACTTTTGGGGTCCCAACCCCCACTTTTTGCCCCCCTTCCCACCCCTTCCACATCATCCCCCCACTCCCCAGCCCCCTCATGCTCAGTCTGGGGGTCCCACCCTCCCCTTTTCCCCACTCTTCTGACCTCTCCCACCCATTTCCCATCATCCCCCAAACCTCAGTGCCCCTCCCCCTCCACTTTTGGGGGGTCCCACTCCCCTCCCACTCAGTTTGGGGTCCCACCACCCCTTTATCCCCTCTGACCCCCCTTTTCCCACCGACTGCCCCCTTCCCACCCCCCGCTCACCTGAGAGCTCCTCGCCCGCAGCCGGGGGGGCTCCCAGCACCACCAGTGCCCAGAGAAGTCCCCCAGAAAAGGGGTTGGGTGGGGTCCTGGGTGGGCTCTGAGTGCATTTGGGGGTCCTTGAGGGGCTTTGGGGAAGTGTAGGGGGGTTCCCAGCACCTTTTGGTGTGAGCTGGGCCCTCCCAAAGCCCCCCCAGAGAAGGTTGACACAGGGGACACAGGGGGGTCCCCTTTCCCGATCCATCCCGGGGCCGGTTCTGCTCCCCCCAAACTCAGCTCCAACCCTTGGGATTCCCCCAAGCCCCTCCCCCACTGCCTCCCAGACCTGTGACTGGAGAAAACTGGGAAGCTTTCCTGGGATCACTGGGAGCAGCTGGGTGGTGTCAGAATAAAAGCAGGGGAGGGGGGGACACACGACCCCCCCATAAACCTTGCAGGGACGGGGGGGGTCCAGGCTGGGCCTGAGGCCCTGGGGAGGGGCTGCGGCCGCCCGTGGCTCAGGAGCTCTGTGGGAAGAGAAAAGGGGGTGACACCGGGGTGGGGGGTCCCTGGGGGGGCACAGATGCTCAGGGGGGACACACGACCCCCTGGGACCCCCCTCACCTTCTGGCACAGGTAGAAGCCGAGCCCCAGCGCCAGGGAGATGAAGGCCAAGAGGAAGCCCCTGACCCCTCCTTGGGAGCAATTCCTCATGCTGATGGAGCCCAGCAGGGCCGGGGCCGCCGGCGGTGTCCGATTCCGGCAGGAAGCGGGGAGGGCCCGGCGGGATCTGATAGAAATAAATCAAGGCAGAGCTCTCTCTTTCTTTTACCCCCTGGGCAGGGACCATCAAGAACTGTCCCTGCTTCACAGCAGAAACTGCACACACTTCAACTAAGTCTGTGGAAGAATCTGCTCTGTCAAAGTTGGCCCTGGGCTTTTATGCTTATCCACTGATGGATCAACAGTCATATATTCCCAGGCCAGTGAGCAGCTGATCTGTCAAACTCTGCTTCCAAAAGCAGGATGTGTGTTGGAAGGCTGGGGAACCAGGCTGAGTTTGGCACAATTCAACACTAAACCAACCCCTTGGCACCAGCAGGAACTCCCCACCGAGAGCTTGCATTGCTTGCATTCTCTGATGAGATTCTTTTACAGGTAGAACATCCTGCTACAAGGGGTCTGTTACTACCCATCCCAGAAAGGGGAGGGTAACCCAAGTTCTTATTAATAAATCCCTTGGGGTGGATTAGAGTGAAACGATACTGAATAATTGGTGTTTGAAAACATATATATGTAGGGTTTAGTTTAGAACAATGTTGTTTCCAAGGTAAACAGGTATGTTGCCATTTTGGGTGTTATCATCTCTATCTCTCATCTACAGCAATATGGCATAAAGAGAACCTTTAGGGAAAATGCATAAGGGAAAGGCAGGATAAGGGTAAGGGAGAGTAAGGGAAAGCAGAGACGAGAGTGGAAGGATGTCTATAGTCACTGCCCACGGGGTCCAGAGATGGAACTTGGCAGTTGCAGCTCCAGTGCCTGTCAGTTGAAGTGGTGGCCTTGATCCATTGGGGGTGGGGGAGGGAAGCCCCCACACTCCAAGAAGTTATGAGTTATTATATCCATGGACAGTGTCCCAGGCCGTGCCACGAACCCCCAACATCTCCCGGGCCTGCGCAGAGTTCCCGTGAGGGGCCTGGGAAAAGAGATTTTCCTGCCTTTCAAGATTGGTCCAGGGGGAATGGGCTTTGATGGGCCATCAGAGGTATAATGCAAAAGTCCTGCACCTGTATTATACGCCACCCTTTAGCACAGTAGTTTACACAGACCCAATCTTATTACCCCATTTGATATCAAACTTCCTAAATTCCTTTAGCGTGTTTAGACTTCTTTTCAAGGTAGAATTGTAGAAAAACCCCTCTATTGAACACCATCACACCCTAGGCCCGGACAACAAGATCTCACAAGAGACAAAGCAGGTTTTCAGTGTTTTAATGGATTCCACAGTGTGT
The DNA here is from genome assembly GCF_003945725.1 of Corapipo altera. Lineage (NCBI taxonomy): Eukaryota > Metazoa > Chordata > Aves > Passeriformes > Pipridae > Corapipo > Corapipo altera. The sequence goes on from NW_020885389.1 coordinate 11,476, forward strand.
TTGGAGTTGCATCAGCTGTCAGTCCAAGATGGGCCATGTCAGAACTGGTGAGGTTGGGGGATGAGGAGCGAGGTTGATCATACAGGGTCAGTGTGGATCTCCTGAGGAGACACTCAGCATCAAGATCACTTGGAGAACACCTTTATCACCTCTTCTCTGAACTAAAATATATCCATAATTGAATTAAAAAAAGAAAAGTACAAATCCTGAAGACTTGTTTTGAAATTACCTTGAAGATAATTAAAGGAAGACAAAGAGATCCTGAGGGATTTCTGGATTTTAATGAGCCCCATGGTGTGTTTGCAGCCCAGCCCATGATCCTGAGGTACTGAGAGAAGATTGAAGCAGCTGCTGAAGAAGTCAGAAGCCAAACTCCAAGTGCCTTGAAGCATTACTGGGCCCCACTGAGGGCAGGCACTGACAAAGCCTCCCCAGGGACTCCTTTGAGTAGCTCCTTGGAGGCCAGGAGTGCAGGCAGACAAAGGCTCTGGGCAGGCCCCTGCAATGCTGAGCAAAGCCTGCCTTGGTTTTGTGGAGCACAAAGGCCAAGGCTTGAGCCCCAGGCCCTGGCCCAGCAGATCCTGTCCCTCCCGGCTGGCTCAGGGCTGTTTGGGGGGCACTGGGATGGGAGGGGGAGGAACAACAAAGGCCCAAAACAGGGCAACCCCTGCCAGGCTCCTGAGGGAGGGACAAGGCAGAAACCAAGTGCAGAACCTGCAAGGCAAGTTGCTTGTGGTGGCCTGAGTGGCAGAGGCAGCTGCCAGAGGCAAGGGGACAAAGGCCTGCGTGCCTTTGGGCCTTGCAGCCCTGCCAGAGCCCTTGGCCATCTCTCCTGCAGGCTGTCCTGCCCTGACCCTGCTGCTGCTCTGGCCTTGCAGGCTGCACACACCCCTCCTGCTTTCCCACCCCCCTCCCAGCAGCATTTCTAGACCCTCCCTGATGTCTCTGCACCAGTTCTGGCTGTTCCCTGGATAACAAAGCCATGGGATGGGCAAGATACTCTCTTACTGACCTCTTACATCACAAAGCTCCTCTTTGAGTGACACTTCTTCCTCACATCCAGTTTGAACCTTCCAAGCTGCACTTTATGAGTTTCTTTTTCTTTCCAACACCAAGAAAAGCTCCATCCTGTCAGATCTCCTCTAGACCCTCTCCAGTTCTTCCTCATTCCTCTAGAATAGGGAACCTCACAGACAGACAGACCAGTCCAGATGTGGTGACCCCAGGGTCCAAGAGGGTGACAACTCCCTTGTCTGGGTGCCCACACTCCCCCCAAGGCAACCCCATGTGCAGTTGACCTTAAATCAAGGGGCCGTTCTGATTCTTTTTAACGTCACGGAATCAAGTGGCACCATGACACTGCAGGGCCTCCTGGAACCAAAGGAATGCAGGGACACTGTGGAATCTCATGGAACCAAGGGACCATAGTGACACTGAAGAGTCTCCTGGCACCCCCTGTGCCTCCCCAGAACTCCATGGAATCAAGCAGAGCCGCTGCCTCCCCCTCGCCGCCGCACGGACCGGAGTCGCCAGCTCTGCCCTGCTTGGACACCTCTGGAGTCAGCGTGTTCTTGGGCAGCACAACTGATCTCAGACCAGAGATTTGCCCAGATTTGGCTTTGCCCCCTCTTTCCTTGGTTTGTTTTTCGTTCTTTGTTCGTTCAGGGGAAAAGGGGGAAGGGAGGCAAGTGTTGATCCCTGGTTTTATCTGGTTACAAAAGGGAGTTGGGGCGGGGGGCAGAGAGGAGGCAGTTTCTCTCTCTGCTGTTCTTTGAACTGTTCTGTTGGTATTGCTGGTTTTGCTGCTATATTTCTCATCAGTAAACTGTTATTTTTTTCACTTATACCTCTTTGTATTTTGTCTCCTTGTACTGGTGGGGAATAAAAGGGGAGTGAGTTAATTTTATTGGAGTTCCCACCTCAATATGTGTCTTTAAAGCAGGACAGGTTGCTCAAGGGCTCTCTGAAATTTGGCATCATTCACAAAGGACTTGAAAACACATTTTGTCCCATTGTACAGAGAGATAATAAAGATGTTTTATAGTGGTGTTCAAGAGATGATCACTGAGGGATTTCACCAGGAAGTTGCTGCCAAGAGGACTTTGTACCATGGATTTTATTTGATACTCTTCATTCAGCCAACTTCCCACCCACCACATCTTGCACTTCTTCAGTCCAGCTCTCACCAGTCTGGCCATAAGGAGACCACAGGAAACCACGTCAAGGGCCTTGATAAAGTCTGGGAACACAACATCCCCTTCTTTTCCCTCCCACAGGGGTTCTGCAATCCCTGCCTTGTCCTTCCCATGCCTGGCAATGGCTGCAGGAGGACTTACCCTATCCTCTTCCCTGCTGAGCCTGAGCAGTCTGGAACTATGCCAACCCTCCTTGCTGCCCTGTTTGCAGACTGGTTCCATGTCTGCCTTTGCCAAAGTGCCGGGAAGCTCTGGGCTGGCTCTGGCCTTTCCAAGGGTTTGGGAGAGTCTCCCAGTGACACTGTCCAGCCTTCTCAATATCCCTGACACCAAAACCTTTTCCATAGCCCACACTTGCAGAGGAATGACCAGGACACAACACAGGTTGTCCTGGTGGTTCTGGAGAATGAGAAGGGATTTCTTCCTCAAGGCCAACCCCTCCAATTGGATTTGAGTGTAGTTGAAAGGTTTCCTCAGCATTTTGCCCTGTGCCTCCCTGCCCTGAAGGTTTGTGGGCATCAGGCTGGAGCTGAGGGGGTTGGGCAGGTGCCTGAGGAGGGGGTAGAACAAGGGCTGTGTCCAACTGTGCCAGGAGGGCTGTGCTGGGCAAGGATGAGGAGGCTGCAGTGGCACTGGGGAGGTGAGAGGAGCAGGAGGAGAGACCTTGTGCCTGCCCACGCTGGGCAGGAGCTGCCCCAGGATGGCAGCTCTGAAGCACTCACAGGATGTCCCTGTGAACAGGAGGGGAAGACTGGATCTGAAAATGAAACCTGGAAAGCAGAGAGCAGAAGTGTCGTGGTGTCAGTGCAGAAGAGTTGCAGCCCTGGAGCAAGGTCACAGAAGAAGTGACCCAGTCCATGCAGTGGCCTCAGAAGATCCCACAGCATCCTGGAGATGCTGGAAGGGAGCCCAGCTCTGCTTCACAAGTTCCCAGGGCCTGTCCCTACCTGTGCTCCAAGGGCTTCCAGCCCCCAGGACTGTGCTCAGAGAGTACTCAGGCCTTACAGTGACAAAGGGGCTCAGGAGGACAGTGTGGAAGTGGCAAGAGAGCAGCTCTGCAAAGACCAAGCACTGCTGTTCCCTGGCAGTGCTGCTGGGCTGGGATTATTGTCCCCTTCCCCTTTGCAAATACACCCTGTCCTGCAGTGTGCTGTCCTTTAGGACCATCTGAGAAGAAGGGTCTCGGACAAGGAAGGCACTGCAGGGTCCTTTATTTTGTTTAAATAGTCAGAGAGCACAATTCACCATTTATACATCTCTGGGTCCAATTCAATGGGTAGACACTAAATTAGAAGGCAGATGCATAATAATATTTCATTGCACAGAAAATTATTGCAAGAAGAACCAGATGACCTCCATGAACGACCTGAGCAGGAAGGCTGGGCCATGAAGGAGTCCCATTCTGAATGCTACACCCCAGAAAACAGGCACTTTATTGTTCCTGGAAAGCATCCAGTCATCATTTTTCTCAGGGCATCCTTGAGCTCCTGATTCCTGAGGCTGTAGATGAGGGGGTTCAGTGCTGGAGGAATCACTGAGTAGAGAACTGATAGTGCCAGATCCAGGGATGAGGAGGAGATGGAGGGGGACTTCAGGTAGGCAAATGTGCCAGTGCTGATAAGAATAGAGACCATGGCCAGGTGAGGGAGGCACGTGGAAAAGGCTTTGTGCCGTCCCTGCTGAGAGGGGATCCTCAACACAGCCCTGAAGATCTGCACATAGGAGAAAACAATGAAAACAAAACAATCAAATGATAAAGAGATGGAAAACAAGAGATGCCCAATTTCCCTGATGTAGGAATGTGAGCAGGAGAGCTTGAGGATGTGTGGGATTTCACAGAAGAACTGGCCCAGGGCATTGCCCTGGCACAGGGGCAGGGAAAATGTATTGGCTGTGTGCAGCAGAGTAGTGAGAAAGCCAGTGGCCCAGGCACCTACTGCCATGTGGGCACAAGCTCTGCTGCCCAGGAGGGTCCCATAGTGCAGGGGTTTGCAGATGGGAACACAGTGGTTGTAGCACATGATGGTGAGGAGGGAAAACTCTTTTCCAAGGAAGAAGACAAGCAGAAAGAGCTGTGCAGCACATCCTGTGTAGGAGATGGTTGTGGTGCCCCAGAGGGAATTGTGCATGGCTTTGGGGACAGTGGTGCAGATGCATCCCACGTCTGTGAGGGAGAGGTGGAGCAGGAAGAAGCCCATGGGGGTGTGCAGGTGGTGGTCGCAGCTACAGTGCTGAGGATGAGGCCGTTGGCCAGGAGGGCAGCCAGGGAGATGCCCAGGAAGAGCCAGAAGGGCAGGAGCTGCAGCTCCCGCCTGTCTGCCAATACCAGGAGGAGGAACTGCGTGAGGGAGCTGCTCTTGGGCATTTACTGCTTCCCAGCACAGGGGCACTGTTCAGAAACACGAAAGGACAGGGAGAAGTTAAGACAGACTCCTCTAAGCAAAGCCACTTTATTTCTCATAGAAATCCCCCAAACTGAAAGGCTTTTCCTTTCCCTTTCTTGTGGTGGCTGAGGGTGCTGTGAGGAACAGGAGCTCTGCCCATGTGCTGCCAAGGGCTCAGTTTTCCTCTGCTCCAGTGGGGACAGCATCAAACCCTCTCAAGGGATGTCAGGCATCATCCACCCTGAACAGAAAAGTCCAGTCTCCACTCTCAAGACATGGAACAGTGTGTGCTTCAGCGGAAAGGCTTAGCATGTCCTTAAAACAATGTTGTCTGTGGTTATTATTTTCTATGGTTGCACCTGATACCTGTTCTTGTTAGGGTACAAATCCTCATTTTTATGATGCAAAATGTAACGAGACTTTAAACAAGAGAGGACAAACAGCACAGCTCTCTGTAGCTCAGTGCAGAGCCAGGAGAGCTGCAGTGTCCCTCCCTCTGTTCCCATCTGCCCTGTGCTTTCCCT
>NW_020885390.1:0-16553 GCF_003945725.1 Corapipo altera
GGTTGCCCAGAGAAGCTGTGGCTGCCCCACCGTGGGAAGTGTCCAAGGCCGGTTTGGACGGGGTTGGAGCCAGTTGGTGTGGTGGAAGGTGTCCCTGCCCAGGTGTTCTGATCCCATTAGGCCAAATTAAGGTGTAAATGGGACCATTTGCCCACAACAGGCGGATTTTATTTAATACAGACTTTATTTAGCAATAAATGTGAGTTAAAGAGACAGATAGAGATAATGGATGCTTAAATGGAAACTACAGTAAATCTTCCTAATCTTATGTCTTGCATTCTGTAATTCCTATAGCAAGCACATGCAAGCACCTATTTATGTGCCCTATAAATATGGTAATTATTATAATATGTAAATATAGTATTATCTATCTTACGTAAGTCTGTCTTCATAGTAAATCTAAAATAGTCTATCTATATATTTTAACTACATATTATAATAATTATTAATTTTTTTAAATTAATTACTAAACTGGCTTAATTGTAACAACCAGATAATAGAGAAATGCCAAAAATAATCAACAGATAACTTGTGTGATCTTTGATTTTGCTCAGGGGAATATTCAAATCTGAAGTTCTTTCTGCAACATTTAAGCAGATTGTAAGAGGGGAGGAAACTTGGAGGGAATATAAGGATGTAGTGAGGTCATGCAGGGAGAAAATTTGAAGGGCCAAAGCCAAATTAGAACTGAATTTGGCCACTGCGCTTAAAGTCAGCAAGAAAAGTTTCTATAAATCCCTTGGCAGCAAAAGGAGGGCTCAGGAGATTCTCCATCCTTTGCTGAATGCAGAGGGCAGCACAGTGTCAGGGGAGGAGGAAAAGGCTGAGGGACCTAATGCCGCCTTTACCCCAGTCTTTTAACACCAAAGCCAGTTGTCCTCAGGATGCCCAGATCCCAGAGCGGGAAGCTGGTGATGGGGAGCTGAGTGAAGCCCCCATAATCCAGGAGGAAATGATCAGTGACCTGCTCTGCCAGTGAGACCCCCACAAGTGCCTGGGCCCAGATGGAATGAACCTGAGGAGTACTGAGGGAGCTGGAGAAAGAACTGGCCAAGCTACTCTCACTCATTTACCAGCAATCCTGGAGAACTGGAGAAGTCCCAGCTGACTGGGAATCAGCAAATGTGATGCCCATCTACAAGAAGGGTCGGAAGGAGGATCTGGGGAACTCCAGGCCTGTCAGCCTGACATCGGTACCAGGGAAGGCCATGGAGCAGATCCTCCTGAGTGCCATGACATGGCATGTGCAGGACAACCAGGGGATCAGGCCCAGCCAGAGTGGGTTTGGGAAAGGAAGGTCCTGCTTGACTGAATGAACTCCTTCTACGACAAAATGACCCCCTCAGTAGCTGAGGGAAAGGCTGGGGATGTGCCTCTCTAGAATTCACTACAGCTTTTGACACCATCTCCCACAGCACCTCCTGCAGAAACTGGCTGCTTGTGGCTTTGATGAGGGAACCGTTTGCTGGGCAAAAAAAAATGGCTGATGGCCAGGCCCAGAGAGTGGTGGGGAATGGAACTAAATCCAGATGGGGTCAGTCACTAGTGGGTTCCCAAGGGCTCAATGTTGGGGTTGGTCCTGTTTAACATCGAGTGCACCCTCAGGGAATTTGCGGCTGACCTTAAGTTGGGTGGGAGTGTTGGTGTGCTGGAGGGCAGGAAAGGCCCTGCAGAGGGACCTGGACAGGCTGGATCAATAAGGTCAAGTGTCAGGTCCTGCACTGGGCTCACAAGAACCTCATGGAACACTCCAGGCTGAGGGCAGAGCGGCTTGAGAGCTGCTCAGCAGGAAGGGACTTGGGGGTGCTGGTTGAACATGAGCCAGTGTGTGCCCAGGTGACCAACAAGCCAGTGGCACCTGGCCTGTCGGAATAGTGTGGCCAGCAGGACCAGGGCAGTGATTGTCCCTCTGTGCTGGGCACTGGTGAGGCCCCACCTCAGGTGCTGTGTCTGGTTTTGAGCCCCTCACTGCAAGAGAGACCTTGAGGGGCTGGAGCATGTCCAGACAAAGGGAACAAAGCTCATGGAGGGACTAGAAAACATGTCCTACAAGGAACAGCTGAGGGAGCTGGGTTTGTTTAGTCTGGAGGAGTCTCTGGGGGACCTCACTGCTCTCTACATCTGCCTGAAAGGAGGATTTAGTGAGATGGGGGCCAGTCTCTTCTACCGTGCCTGGAGTGGGAGAACATAAAGAAATGGGCTTAAGCTGAGACAGGGAAGATTCAGATTAGACATCAGAAAATTTTTTGTCACTGTTAGGGTGGGCAGGCATTGGAATAGGTTGCTCAGGGAGGCAGTTGGACTGGATGATCTTAAAGGTCTCTTCCAACCTTGATAATTCTATGACTCAATTCCATGATTCTATGAAGAGACCCCACTCCAGAGCAGGGGAAGGGCTGACCCCGTGGGAAGAGACACAGTCTGGAGCAGGGGAAGGAGAGCACATGGAGCCCTGGTGAGGCAGCAGCAGCGGAGCTCAGAGATGGCCCTGGGCAGGTGAGGACCCACAGATGTGGCTGCCTGGTCCCCAGGAGTGTTCCCAGACAGGTGGGACAGGGCTTGGAGCCACCTGGGCTGCTGGAAGGCATCCCTGCCCATGGCAGAGGGGTGGGATGGGATGAGCTTTAAGGTCCCTCCCAGCCCAAACCGTTCTGGGCTCCATGGCAGGAGCAGTCAGTGGAGGGGGGAAGTCTCTCTCACCTGGGTTTCCCGGGTAGTGGGTTCTCCTTCACCCCCCTCACTCTCTAATCTCCCCCATCCCCCCTTTGAGATCATCGCTCCTTCCTCCCTCAGCAGCTGCTGCACATTTCACTTTGTTTTTCCTGGCAGGGAGCCAACTCTGGATCCGAAACAGGAACTGAATCTTTTATTGGAACGGCTTAGTGTCCCTGGGCTCCAAACTGCGGGGGCAGGGGCTGCTGGGCACAATCCTGAGCACCCTCTGAGGTGCTGGTTCTCCCTCCCTGGCTGAGCCTGTTCTGCTGTGCCAGCAGCTCCCAGGCATTGGTGTTCACGTCACGACAGGGAGCTTGTCAGCAGCAGCTGTTGGGAGCTCTGTTTTCTGTCATGACCCATGGGGCTGAGGGGGCAAGGGGTGTCAGGTAAATGGTGAAAAAAATAAATAAAATGAATGGTGTGTATCGGGTCCTCCCTGTTGTGCCTTGCTCTCTCCCTCCCCCAGCTGCTGAGCCCCCATAAGAAGCTTTGCCCAAGACCCTTCACCCCACAGCCTCCAGGACAAGTGAGTTTCCAGCCTCTCCGTGGCTCCAAAGGCTCAAGGTGTGACCCCTGCCCCAGCCTAGGGCCCATCAGCTGTGGTGAGACTGGTGAGGGGTAGTGAGGCTGGTGGGATGCTGGGGGTGCTGCCAGGGCTGGGGCCCTCTGGGGATGGAGAGGAGGCTGATGGTGGGCAGGAGCTGCTCTGGGCTTGGCAAAGAGGCTGGGGGGGCTGGGACCATCCCTGAGCTCCCTCTTGTCTCCCCAGGTGCTGCCAGAGCATCACCGGGAGCAGGGACAGGGCAGGACTGAGCTGGCATCACCTTCCTGAGCCTCGGGGTCCCCCAGGGCCAGGACCAGCTGTGGTCTCATCCTGTGGTCCGCAGCCAGACACTAGGGGTAAAACTGCATCTGAGGCTGGACTGAACCAGGTTGGGACCTCCAGCATGAAGTGGTTTCTTCCTCCTCCCAGAACTTCTCCAGAGCTCCTTGTGCTCCTGTTTGCATTTCCTGTGCTTTTCCTGTGTCTCTGCTCTTGCACTGTGTGACAGAGCTCAGGCTGCTGCCACTGGATGAGACGGGTGCAGGCTGGGCCCCATGCAGGGCAGTGAAGTCCTTCTGGGACACCCAGCAGTGCTGCAGTGCTACGGTGCTGCTGCTGCTCTTCTCTTTCCTTATGGTTTTATTACTTTTCCATTAACTCCTGCTGAAGTCCCACTGTTGTCTCTTCTGCTCCAGAAGGTGCCTGCCCCCAGCAGCCCTGTCCCTTCCCCTGCTCCCCCTGTGCACGTTCCATCCTGGCTTTTGGAGCTCCTGTGCATGACGTGACAGCTGTGCCCCAAGCCAGGCCCCTTCCCAGTGCTCCCCATCCTCAAGCATCCCAGGAAAAGGTTCACATGGGGACGGTTCAGAGAAGTGCCTCAGTTTTGTTTGGTTTGTTTTTCCCAAGCTGCAGGAACCATTCTTTGGAGTTTTCTACCAAAAGACTGTCCCCTCCTCCACTCAGCCAAAGGGATTTGGGGCTCTTTTCCCTGTTAGAAGGAAATAAAACTGATGCATTGAACCCTGGCAGGATGTGGCAGCCCTGCAGACTGCTGAGTCCGTGCTGGCCTGTGCCTGGCAGAGGACCAAAGCAGCTCAGGGAGTAATGAATTGTGGTTATTTATGCTAATAAGTTCCTCCTGATTAGGGGGCAGAAGAAGTGAAACCCCAGGACTTTCCGCTGAGCTGATGCCACTCCACAGATGTGACTGGGAAAGCTGTGTGTCATGGTTTCACTCCAGCCAGTAGCCAAATTCTGGCTCTGGGAAGGACAGGATAATGAGGAGGGGGAGAGGAACCCCCATCTCACTGCTTTGCAGTCCCAAAATTCCCAGTTCCCAGATTCCATGTTCCTGGCTCACCCCAGCTGAAGATCTGGGGCTCTGGCATTCTGATGTGCTCCACCCGACACCCCCAGCACCCAGTACCTGCAGGACTTGGCCACCCCCAGAATCCAGAAACTGGTGTAAAATCAAGAAATGGGGATGGGGGGGGAGGGGCTAGGGAGGGGAAGGCGGTGTGTGTTTGTGTATAATGGGTACCAGTAAAAATACCAACATTATAATAACAGGGTATAACATTAAATCCAGAGTGTCCGTGGCAGTTGGGAACAATCCAAACAAGTAATTCCATCCGTGGTGTTACCAGTTTGTGTAGATCAGGATGTTCCCCACCCCTTGAATCTTAAACTGTAGGAAAGATGTGATGCAAACCAGGATCAGGGGAAAGGTTCGAGGACCCGTCCCTCGGGGACAGGAGGGACTGGGGCGAGACCCGCGGCTTTTGCTTTTTCTTTTCCTTGTAATCCCTAAAACTGACCAAGGTGGGAGCTCAATGCCCACATACGTGAATCCAGATCGTGCTGCAAACACAATTTTAGCTTTAGCAACTCACATGAATTAAAACCAAATGGTTCGTACTCACCAAATACTTTAGAATTCACTGCAAACATACAATTCATTCCACACACTTACAGAAAGTGACTTTTATAGCCCAAGTGTTCCCACACAGCTTATGATAATTAAACAACTAATTAAAAGGTTAATTAGGACCATTAAAAATTAGAAAAGTTATATCGTTTCCAACAGGGACAAGCAAGGTAAAGGTGGCTCCAATGCTGAGTAATCCTAGATGAATTTCCTTAATCCAAATGGCCCTTTGGATCTGGTTTATGACCACATTAACCCAAGGGCCAAGCCCTGACCCCCAGCCCCTGGGAAGGCAGATCCTGTCCCTGCGTCATTCCTCAGGGCTCTTCCTGGAGCACTGGGATGTGGGATGTGCAATGCCAAGGGCAGGACCATGGGGTGGCACCTGCCAGGCTGCTGAGCAGGGACAAGGAGGCCATGAGGCCCCAGGGCTGCAAGGGGCACTCCCCTCCTCCTGGCATCAGGGGCACAGACAGCAGCCATGGCCAAAGGCCTGCAGAAGGTGGCTCTGTCAGGGCCTTTCAGCTTCTCCCCATCCCTGTCTCCTCTCCAGCCCAGGCTGTCCTACGGTGTCCATGCCCTGCCCCTTTCCCTGCAGCCTGTCATCATCCCCCCAGCTGCCCCACCTGGCTGGCACCTTCCTGCACTGACATCTCTGCGTCCTCCCTGGCTCTTCCTGGACACACAAAGCCTTGGGCTGATCCAGGCTCCTTCTGGGTGATGTGTTGCAGCACAGCACTGCCCTGGGAGTGAAATTCCTTTTTCCTCATGTCCAGTCTGGGCCTCACCAGCTGCCCTTGGTGGCATTGTTTCTTTCCCATCCTCATTTCCACTAAGAAGGAAAACTCACCATCTCTGAATCTGCCCTTCAAGCCCTCTCATGCTACTCCTGCACTGTCTTCAATTCTCCACATCAAGTCCAGTACCTTCAGCCTCCATGTATTTGTCCTGTGCCTGAGGCTTCCAAACCCCACTTGAGAGATTTCCGGGTCCTCTCCAAGGTTTTTGCAGATGGAAACACTGTATGCTTAGTCCAGGAAAGATGGAGTGATATTTTTTTTCCAAGTCTTGTACTCACAGAGCAAGTGAGTACAAGGCAATGGCTTTAAAATGAATGAGGGTAGACTTCGACTGGATATGAGGAGGAAATGACTTATGATGAGAGTGGCACAAAACCGTAACTGTTTTCCCAGATAAGTGGTTTCCCCCTGCCTGGAAGTGTCCAAGGTTAGGAGCTTTGTGCAACCTGAAATTTTAAAAGTTGTCCCTGCCCATGGTAGGAGTGATGCGTGAGCTGCTCTTTTAGGTCCTTTCCAAAACAGACCATTACATGATTCTTTGATTCTAATACCCACAACTCTCACCATGTTTGTTCATGGCATTAAACTGGGAGGAGCATTCCTTTGCCTTGGGATGCCATTCAGGGCACACCTGACAGGTAAGTGGACTGTCCAGTCAGGAAGTTTATAGGACAGTTCAGGAGGGAGGGGAGCTCAGTGCTCTGCATTCCAATGTCCAGCTCCAAGCAGGGCCAGCTCTGAGCTCACACCATGTGGCTCAGTAAATGCCAGCATCCACAGAGAGATTTTGCACACAAACCAAGCCTCTACCCCCCACCCCCCTCAAAAGTAAAAGAGATGAGGACTTTGACCAGTTCCTTGAAAACAGGCCTTGTTTTGCTCTACCTCCTGAAATTCCTGGGAATATCTACCTTGTCCAGAGGATGGGGTTCCTCCTGCAGGGCTGCTAGCACATGTCCAGGCCATGGGGTGCTTTGTGTTGTGCTTTAGGGATGGAACTGCCCAGTTCATTGTTCCCACAATAACTCCAAGCCACATTGGAGAGGAGAATTGGAGGCACAAAAGGTGAAGATCACAGGTTGAGATAAGAACTGTTTACTGGAAACTGCAAGGAGATAAGAAAAGGAACAGCAACAGCAACAATATTAATAACAGAGAGCACGAGAGAGGTAAGTGATATATATATATATATTATATATATATATATATATATATATACACATATATATACACACACAAGCACAGGAATCACTTCCCCAGTCAATGCTGTCCCTCCGAGGTGTCTGTTGAGTTCATTTAGTCCATGACTGTGGGTTCTATCCACCCTGGATGTCTCCCAGGGCAGGGCTGGGGTGCTGTGGGCTGGTTTCAAGCTGCATCAGGAGCTCACGACTGGTGTATCTGGAGCAGTCCATCCTCATTGTCCATGGGAGTTCTGGGACACAGTGGCAGTGTCATTCAGCAACCAGTATTATACAACTGAACATCGCAGACTGTTCTCACCCCAAACCAAATCCCCTTGAGGTACACACCGTGTTTCCCTGTCCCTCTGCGTCACTCAGCAAGTGCCCCCAGATCCTTGAGCAAAAACAATCCCACAGTTGAGTTTGCCTTTGTTTGAGGCAGGACTGATCCAAACTGTCTTCCCTCACACGTTCCTCATGTGCACTATGGGGACTTTATCCCCTCTGATGGTACAGGGAGGTTCTGATGGGCAGGGCCAGCTCAGTTGGTGGAGCCTCGGGTGTGAACTGACCAGGTAGCCTTGGCTAAATGGAGATCCCAATGTTTCAAGGTCCCACCACCCAATGCTTTCAAGGTGGTTTTGAATGGTGCATTGTTCTATTCAACTTTCCCAGTGGCTGGTGCATGATGGGGAATATGATACACCCACTCCATCCTGAGCTGTCTGGCCCAGGGGTCCATGAGGCTGTTTTTGAAATTCTCAATTCTTTCTAGGGGCCATGTTCCTACAGGACTCACTTTTCCAGGCCCAGGATCTTCTTCCAGGCAGTGGTGTGAGTACAGGGTGTGTGTCCAGCTGTCCAGGGCTTGTTCTCACCATTGTAAACACAGGGTATGATGTGATCCATCTGCCAGGCCTCCCCATATCTGTATTTCTACCATCATCCCCCATCCCACAGAGACTTTACGTGCTTGTCCTTCTTGTTCTCAGCACATGTTTCGCAGTCATGAATAACCCAGGACATGGTGTCTATGGTTAAATCCACCCCTCCATCATGAGCCAATGTTCCATCTCTTCCTGATGACCTGAGGCGTCCTGGGCCCACTGAGTCAGAAATAGTTCACTCTAGTGTTGGCAGTCCAGATCCACCCGAGACACTTTAATCTTAGCATCTCAATCCACCTGTTGTCCCTACAACATGTCAGGAACTGTCAGTGAAGAGAACGTGCTGCTTTTCATTTTCTGGGAGCTGATAATATGGTGGGGCCTCCTCAGCATGTGGCTCCTCCTCCTCTGATGATGATAGTCTGAAATTTTCACCTTTAGGCCAGTTTGTGACAACTTCCAAGATCCCTGACTATCTGGGGTTTCTGTGTGATCTTGCTGTGTGATCAGAGCCATCCACTGGCTCCACGTGGCATCATTGGCATGATGTGTGGAAGGGACTTTCCCTTTCAACATCCAGCCCAGCACTGGCAGTCAGGGTGCCAGGAAGAGCTGTGCTTCAGTGCCAATCACTTCTGAAGCAGTTCAAACCCTTTCAGAAGCTGCCAGGATCTCTTCTTCCAGAGGGGGTGTAACAGGCCTTGGATCCTTTGTATCCCAAAACTCCAGAATCCCAGGGATAATCCTCGAGTCTCCCAAGATACTTTCTGCCAGAGGCTCCAGGAAGGACCATTCTCAAGGGTCTCTGGAGCTGCTGGGGTTGGGGGCATTGATGTCCAGCTTGCCTCCCTCTCCTCCTCACCATTGTCCCCACTGCACAGGGTACATTTCCCACTGGAAAAACAGGGATTTGGGGGTGAAAAGCCATTTTTTTTGATGGGGAATTGTCGGAGGACAGAAATTGTGTGAAAAATTTCTATTGCATTTCGGAGACCTTTGCCTTGGCATTGGTGGGTGCAGACAGTAAAAAATACTGCACCACTAATATGGCTGCAGGCCTTGTGCCAAGGTGAAGGAGGAATTCTTTTGGCAGGAAAACAAATTTTATGGACACCTGCTGTGGTCCAATTAATACTGTACAGCTCAGTGTGTTTTCCTTATGTATCCAATGTAACCTGGGAAAGAATCACATGTCTCTGTGTCACAAGCAGCATATAAGCTGCGTTTCCTCTAATAAAGCGGATATTTTTGCCAATCATATTGATTTGTGAGCATTTCTGTCTGTCCCTCTCTGCCGTTAGGGAATGTCCCTGGGGGTCATGGTTGCACCAGGGTGAGGCTGCTCTAGGGCAGCTGTTCTCTTACCTTGGAGCTTTCCTCCTCCTCCTCCCACTCCCCCTCCTTGCCGTCATCCTCCCTGTGTAGGGCATATTCCCCAGAGAAAAAACAGTGAGCTGGGGGCAGAAAACTGCTTTTCTGAGAGGGAGCCTCCCTGGGGGTCCTGATCATGCCAGGACATCCTTCCTCCTCCCCCCTCTCCATGTCCTTCTCCTCCTCCTCATTGCCCAGGGCACATTCCCCAGAGGAAACCCAGTGATTTTGGGGCACAAAACTGTTTTTCTGAGGGGGAATCTCCCCAGGGATCCCAGCCATGTCAGGACAGCCTTCCTCCCTGACCACCCCCTCCTCCTCCTCCTCCTCTTTCTCCTCACTGCTCAGGGCACATTCCCCAGAGATAAAATCACGATTTGGGGGCAGAAAGCTGCTGTTCTGAGGGGGAACCTCCCTGGGGGTCCCTGTTGTGCCTCTCTCCCTCTCCCTGTCCTCCTCCTCCTCATCCCCGCCACTCAGGGCACCCCTGAGCTTGGCCCAGAAGAGGGGCCGGGCAAGAGGCTCGCTGGGCCAGCGCAGGTGGGTGCGGCGCAGCAGCACACGGCGCATGCGGTGGAAGGCTGAGAGCTCAGCCTCAGGGATGTCCTCGAGGAAGACGAGCACAAGGACATCACGCAGCTCGTCGAAGAGGCGGTAGCTGGCGAGCTGGATCTCCAGCGAGCACCACTCGCTGCGCAGGTACCCGCGGCTCACCACGCACACCGTGCGCCGGCTGTTGTACACAGCATCCACGATGTTGTCCACAATGGCGCGGCCGGGGCGGAAGTCACGGTGGTGAAGGCAGAGCCGCAGGGCCCCGTGCTCCAGCTCAGGCACCAGCTCCTCCAGCACCCAGCGCTCGTCCGCAGAGTTGTAGGACACGAAGGTGTCGTAGGCGTAGCGGCGCCGCTCCCGCCGCCAGTGCCCACGCGCCCACGCCCGCAGCAGGTACAGGTGGTAGCGCAGCCGCCAGTACCCGCGGTGGTGCAGCAGCGGCAGCACCAGCAGTAGCAGCACGGCCGGTGCTGTCCCTGCGAACAGGTACCGCCCCATGTCCAGGTAGCACACACGTGTGTCGAAGCTGTGCAGGTATGCCGGGGCCCCGCCTGCCTCCCCGCAGGTGTAGTTGTACAGGTAGACCACCTGCACAGGTCCCTGTGCCAGCCATGCTGGCAGCCAGACGTTGGCACAGCTGCAGCTCAGCGGGCATTTGCGCAGGTCTAGGTAGCGCAGGGCAGGCAGGCGTGTGGTAAGTGCCGTGTCCAGCCCGCGCAGCTCGTTCTTGGCCAGGCGCAGCTCCTCCAACTGTGTCAGATTGCCAAAGACCTCGGGGCCGAGCCCACGCAGCCCCGCGCTCTCCAGGTCCAGACTGCGCAGGCGGCTCAGGTTCTTGAAGACGCCGGCAGGCAGGGCACCCATCCCACCACTGCCATCGGCCAGTGTCAGGTACCGTAGCTGCACCAGGTCATCGAAGGCGTCGGCAGGCACAGCCGAGAGTGCGTTCTGTGACAGGTACAGTGAGCGCAGGGCACCCAAGCCCTGGAAGAAGCGATGTGGGACCACGCGCAGCCCGTACGGCTGCTGCGCCTGCAGCTTCAGGTCATAGAGTCGGTGCAGGTGGCGGAAGGGTGGTGGCTGCCGCGGGTGCCTGCTCAGGTAGCGCAGTGCATTGGCACGCAGGTCCAGCACGCCCAGTGTGGTCTGCACTGGCCGGAACGCCACCTCGCTCACCTCCAGCAGCCGGTTGCGGTCCAGGTAGAGCCGGCACAGCTGAGGCAGCCCCTGGAGTGCGGCGGCCGCCAAGTGCCGCAGGTTGTTGCCACCCAGGTCAAGGGTCTGCAGGCGGTCGAGGCCCCTGAAGGCACCAGGGAAGAGCACAGCCACGCGGTTGTTGCGCAGGTTGAGATCACGCAGCCGGTGCAGGTTGGCAAAGGAGCCAGGCAGGAGGTCGGTGAGCAGGTTGTTGTCGAGTCGCAGGTGCCGCAGGTTGTGGAGTCCCCACAGCGCCGCACGGTCCAGCCGCGCCAGCCCGTTCACGTCCAGCCGCAGCCGCCGCAGTGCTGGAGTGTTGGCGAAGGCACGGGGACCGGCCACCAGGATGCGGTTGAAGCGCAGGGACACGTTGTGGAGTCGCCGCAGCACTGGGGCCCCGTGGCACGACGGCAGCCACCGCAGCAGGTTGTGCTCGGCCACCAGCTCACCCAGTGCCGCGCGCTGTGCCGGGCCCAGCAGCTGCCCCACGCAGCTCAAATTCTGCAGCCGGTTGCCAGATATGTCCAGGGCACCCAGCACCGGGCAGTCAGCCAGTGCATTGGCAGGCATCGCTGCCAGCCCCATGTGCCGCAGCTGCAGCCGCTGCAGCCACGGCCCTGCAAGGTGCTGGCACAGCTCGGTCAAGCCCCCTGCGCCCACCTGCAGGCCTGACACGTCCACGCTCCGCGGAGGTACCACCCTCAGCAGCCGTGCCACGTCCAGTGGGTTCCCAGCCAGGTGCAGCCGTGTCAGGTTGTGCAGGTGCAGCCAGCCAAGGGGCGCTGGGTCCGAGATGTTGTTGTAGGACAGGTCGAGCACCCGCAGCCCCTCGGGCAGCACCTCGGGGGTCGCCCCTGACAGAGCCCCGAGGGAGTTGTTGCAGAGCAGCAGGACCCTCAGTGCAGGTGGCAGCCCCGGCGCCAGCGCTGACAGGGTGTTGCCACACAGGTCGAGCAGATCCAGGCGGGGAAGGTGCCCCACAGCCGTGGCCACGGGGCCCAGAGCACTCAACCGGCCCCCCCGCAGCCGCAGTGTGGCCAGCATGGGCACCGCCCGCAGGGCCCCCGGGGCCACAGCGAGCAGCGGGTTGTGGTCCAGCCGCAGCGTGCTCAGGTTGCCCAGCCCAGTGAAGACTCCCGTGGGCAGCACTGACAGGTGGTTGTGGGCCAGGTCCAGGTGGGCCAGTGCCAGCAGCCCGCAGAAAGCCCCCCGGGCCAGCAACTCCAGCCGGTTGTGGGTCAGGTCGAGGGTGCGGAGCCGCGGGAGGTGGGCAAAGGCGTCAGGGGGCACCTGGTGCAGGGTGTTGACCGAGAGGTTGAGGGAGGTGGTGTTGGCGGGGAGGTCACCCACGGCAGCCCCCACAGTGGTCAGGAACCGCTGGACGCAGCGGAACAGCCCCGGGTCCCATGGAGCCTGGATGCAGTTGCGGAAGCCATAGGGAGAGATGCCCATGGGCACTGTCACCAGTGTCACCAGTGTCACCAGCAGTGGGGCGTACATCCTGCCCTGTCCTGGGGGGATCCTGAGAGGCAGGAGAGGGGGAGAGAGGAGTGAGGGATGTCTTCAGCAACTGAGGGACCCCCCTCAGGTCTCAGGGCCTCTCCCACACACCACCCCAGGGACCCCCCCTCACAGACTCCAGGGAGCCCCCCAAGCACCCTGGGACACCCCCCCTAGCACCCCAGGGACCCCTCATCCACACTCTAGGGACCCCCCTGTCCCCCAGTCCCCAGGGATTTTGGGGACCCCCATCTTCCCCCCGGCAGGATCCCACCGTGCTGCCGCCTCAGCCTCAAGCGATTTTGGGGCAGAAAAGGGAAGTTTTGGGTATTGTTTTGTGTCACCGCTTCCCTCTCCCCCACCCCCTCCCCCGTGACGTGACTGGAGGCGGCCCCTGCACAAATGGATTTGGGTGTCCCCAAAGAGGCTGGGGGGGGGGCACAGCTGGGTCACCCCCTCCTGGTGAGCCCCTGTGGGGGTCCCTGGGACCCCCAGTCCCGTGCCCTTCTCCCCCCCTTAATTCCTGCTCCCCCCCGCCTGCTCTTGGTTCCTCTTCCCCCACCCCCCCAAACCGACCTACCTGGTTTTGGTTCCTCGGGGGAAGTACTGAGTTATACTGGTCTCCAGTGGGCTGTACTGGGTTGTACTGGTGAATTTGGGTAGCTGGGGGGGCAATGGAGGGGCTCAGAGGGGCTGCAGGGACTGGTGTACATCAGGGTCTGTGGGCATATTGCGATCTGGGAGGGTTATAGGGGGCTGGGGGGACCCTGGGGGGCCGCAGGGATTGGGATGTGTCAGAGTCTGGGATACTGGGTTCTGGGGGGGTTATAAGGGTGCTGGGAGGCATTGGATGGGGGGGTGTATTGCATTCTGGGGGGGTTACGGAGGTCAAGGGGGGCTATTGGGGTCTGGGGGTGTCTCTTAGGCTACAGACATTGGGGTGCATTGGGGTCTGGGGGTTCAGGGATCTGGAAGTGCAGGGGGGAGGCCCTGGGGTTTCAGTAGGGATCCCTGAGGTGTGTTTAGAGGTCCCTGGTCCCCACCCTGTGATGGGGGTCCCTGAGGTGCAAGGGGGGGTTCCTGGGGTGCCAGGTGTGTCCCTGGGGTGTTTTTAGGGGTCCCTGAGGTTTGAGGGTCTTGTTTCCAAGCCTATGCCCCACCCCCTGAAGAACTGACCCCGCCCATAAAGTGAACCCCTAAGCCCCGCCCCCACAACCCCTCCCCCTACACAGCCCCACCACTATAAAAGGAACCCCTTAAACACTGAGACACTCCTGTCCCCGCCGGTGTCCCCCATCCCAATCTCTCCAGAGCCCCCATGGTGGCACCTGCCTCCCCCAGATCCCCCCTCCCCAGGTGTTCCCCATCCCAATCTCCCCAGAGCCCTCCCCCTCCCACTTCTTTCCCTTTATCCAGCAGCTCTTGGAGGGTCACAGACATTTATTGGGGTGTAGCAGACCTGGGGGGATTCCCAAAGTGGGGGGGTCATGGACAGGGGTCTCCAATAATCTGAGGGGTGCTAGAGTCAAGAAGGGGACCCCACCCTGGGCTGGGACCCTGGGAGGGTTGGTGGGGATCCCGGGATGGGGGTCCCGTGGGGGGGCTGGGGAGGAGTCCCAGGGTGAGGGGTCTGTGCGGGGGATGTCCCATGGGGACAACCCTTGGAGAGGGGGCTCTGGGCTTCAAGATCCCCTGGGGGTGGGTCCTGGGGGTACACTCAGGGGGATCCTAGTGTGGGGGGCCCCCACAGGGTGGGGCAGTGTCTCAGCACAATGGTCCCATAGGAGCCCCCAATAAAATCAGGGGTGTGAGGCTCTCATTCCCCCCAGGCTGGGGGTGTTGAGGGGTGTGTACCAGTGCAGGGTGGGGGTCCCCATTCAGATGCCCCCCCACTCAGGCCCTCGCAGGCGCCGAACCAGCTGCAGGTCCTTGGGGAACAGGGTGACCCTGCGGGCGTGCAGCGAGCACAGGTATGCATCCTCCAGCAGTCTCACGATGAAGGCCTCTGCTGCCTGCACCCCAAAAAAATCAGAGGGAGCCCCCAAACCCCCCCGATTTCCCTCAGCCATCCTCAGGAGACAGCGACCCCCAAAACCCCCAGACACCCTGTCCAAACCCACCCACAGGGGACTGGGGGAAATGAAACATCCTGTGGCCCTAAATGGGTGAGGGGTCCCCTTGTGCCCTGACAGCCCCCCCCCAGCACCCATAGGTGCCCCAGAAATCTTCTTAACATCCGTGGTCCCCTACCCCAGCACCCATAGAACCCCCTCACCCCCGCTGAGACCCCCTCACATCCATGGGGACCTTCCCAGACTCTCCCCCTCAGCTCCCAGGAGACCCCCCTCACCAAACCTTTCAGCTCCCACAGGCCCCATCCAGCCCCCCTCAGCACCCAGAGACCTTCCTGGATCCCTCAGCCCCCAAGGACCCCTCAGCACCCATAGGACCCTCCCACCCTCATGGGAACACCCTAGCACCCATGGGATCCCTTCAGCCCCTCTGGGACCCCCCACCCAGTACCCCCAGGTCTCCCACAAGCCCCCATAGGACCCTCCTATTCCCCCCTCATTTCCCCAGGACCCCCCCAGCCCCCTGGGCTCCCCCACCTCCTGTAGGGCCATCAGGGCCAGGCGCTGCCAGCGATAATCGACCCCCCGGGTGAAAAGCAGGCACAGCTCCCGCACCTGGGACAGGGGGGGGACATGGGGACAGCTCAGGGGACACAGGGACATGGAGGGGACATAGGGACACAGGGACATGTGGGGGACATGGGGACAGCTCAGGGGACACAGGGACATGGGGGAAACGTGGAGACAGCAGGGGACACGGGGAGTGGGGGGACAGTGGGACAACATGAGGGGGATATGGGGACACCTTGGGCTGGGGCTACCACCCTGGGGACATCCTGGGACTCCCTGGTTGTCACCCTGGACACACTCTGGGGACACCCCAGGGACAGGGACGCTCTGGGGATATCTTGGGGATGCCCTGGGGAGTGAGGTCACGGGGACATCATGAGGGGGACACCCTGGGGATACCCCAGGCACAGAGACATGGGGACACCACCCTGAGGACATCCCAGGAGGGGGATCGGGGGACACAGTGACACTTTGGGGGGGTCCCAGATGGTGTTTGGGTGGGTCCCAGGGCAGGTTGAAGGGTTCTAGGTTGGATTTGGGGGGACCCCAGGGGGAGTTTGGGTTGGATTTGAAGGGATCCTGGGGATTGTTTGAGGGGTCCCAGGGGGTGCTTGAGGGGGGGCCAGGGAGGATTTGGGCTGTCAGGAGATTTCAGGGTGGACTTAGGGGTCTCGGGGAGTGCTTAGGGAGTCCCAGGGTGGATTTGGGAGGTTCTGAGAGGGGCTGGAGGGTCCCAGCAAGGTCCCCGGGGAGTTTGGGGGGGTTCTGAGGGGGACTTGGGGGTCCTAGAGGTTGGTTTGGGGGTCCCAGGGTAGTGTTGGGCTTTTGGGGTCGGTTTTTTGGGGTCTCACCAGGTGGGCAAAGGGGACAGGCTGCAGCAGCAGGCAGGTGCCCATGGGTGGGTTTAGAGGTCCCAGGGTGTGTCTGGGGTCAGTTTGGGGGTCCCAGGGTGGGTTTTGGGGTCTCACCAGGAAGGTGAAGGACCCAGGTCGCAGCAGCAGGCGGGGGCCCAGGAGTGGGTGTTGGAGGGCAAGGGTTGGTTTGGGGGTCCCAGGGGTTGGTTTGGGGGTGCAGGGCTTGGTTTGAGGCGCAGGAGTGGGTGTTGGGTTTGGGGGTCAGTTGGGGGTCTCACCAGCCGTGAGAAGGGCCCAGGCCTAAGCAGCAGGCAGGTGCCCAGGGGTGGTTTTGGAGGTCCCAGGGTGTGTTTGGGGGTCAGTTTGGGGGTCCCAGG
>NW_020885391.1:0-3968 GCF_003945725.1 Corapipo altera
CGGGAATTGTGAGGGGGAAAAGGCCGGAGATCCCGGAGAGGACCTGTGGGAGGAATGGCAGGGAGCGGCCCGGGGCATTCCCGGCTGGAATTCCCGGGGTTTTCCCACCCGGGTTCCCGCTCACCTGCGCTCAGAGCAGCTCCTGCCCCGAATCCCGACTGGCTTCCAGGAGCAGCTCCTCCAGCTCCTGCTCGTCCTTGGAGCAGCTCAGCTCTGCCGGGAAACACGGATACGGCGTCAGTCCCGCATTTTCCTGCCTTTTCCAGCCCCGTTCCCAGCTTTTCCCGCCTTTTCCAGCCCCGTTCCTGGATTTTCCTGCCTTTCCCAGCCTCGTTCCCACCTTTTCCTGCCTTTCTCAGCTGCATTCCCGCCTTTTCCCAGCCTCGTTCCCAGATTTTCCTGCCTTTTCCAGTCGCATTCCTGCCTTTTCCCAGCCTCGTTCCCAGCTTTTCCTGCCTTTCCCAGCCACATTCCCATCTTTTCCCAGTCACATTCCCACCTTTTTCCCAGCCTTGTTCCCAGCTTTTCCCGCCTTTTCCCTGCCTCATTCCCAGCTTTTCCCACCCCGGGGGGACGATAATGAAGGGGTTCCATGAGATCCTTGGAAGACTATTCCCTCAGGAAAAGCTCTGGGAGATTTATCTTGGATTCCAATTCCCTCAGGAAAAGCTCTGGGAGATTTGTCTTGGATTCCAATTCCCTTGGGAAAAGCTCTGGGAGATTCCCTTTGGGTTCAAACTCATCCCAGGAAAAAAACTTGGAACCCTTGGGAATTGGGGGGGGGGGCGAAACTCGGAACCCTCAGGAATTGGATCCCTCAGGAATTGGGGTCTCACAGCTCGGATCCCCCAGGATTTGGGAGTCTCGGCCCCCTCAGGAACTGGATCCCTCAGGAATTGGGGTCTCAGGGCTCAGATCCCTCAGGAATTCGAATCCTCAGGAATTGGGGGTCTCAGGGCTCAGATCCCCCAGGAATTTGGGGTCTCAGGGCTCAGATCCCTCAGGAATTGGATCCCTCAGGAATTGGGGTCTCAGGGCTCAGATCCCTCAGGAATTGGGGGGGAGGGTCTCAGGGCTCGGATCCCTCAGGAATTGGGGGTCTCAGGACTTGGATCCCTCAGGAATTTGGGGTCTCAGGACTTGGATCCCTCAGGAATTTGGGGTCTCAGGGCTCAGATCCCTCAGGAATTTTGGGGGGGGGTGTGTGTCTCAGGACTTGGATCCCTCAGGAATTGGGGGTCTCAGGGCTCAGATCCCTCAGGAATTTGGGGTCTCAGGGTTCAGATCCCCCAGGAATTGGGGGGATCTCCCCCCCCCTCACCGTGCTCGGCGCCGCAGCTCCCGATTTTCCCGTCGTTTTCCGAGGCCACCTCCGGCAGCGCCCGCGCGAAATCCGTCTTGAGCCCGTTGAGCAGAGGAGTGTCCCGGGCCGGGCTCCCGCAGGACGATCCCGGCTCGGAGCCCTCGGAGCCCTCGGGAACGGCCCCGTTCTCCGGAGGGGCCGGGACGCGGCTCCCGGCGTCTCCTCCCGCCTCCGGAACGGGCTCCACGCGCGTCACCACGAAAACCTTGTGGCCTCTGCCGGGGCTGGACACCGAGATCCTCCTCTGGTGACCCGGCGAGGAGGAGTCGGGAGCGGCCGGAGCTTCCCGGGGAAGGGGCGTCGGGAAGGGCCGATCCGGCGGCCGCTCCGGGCACGGAGGGGGGGGTCCTTCCCGCGAGTCCTCGGGATCGGGGTCCTCGTCCGTGTCCGAGCTGGAGTCCGAAACGTCCCCCGCGTCCTCCCCGCCCGCCTGAGCGTCCCCCCCGTTCTCCTCGGCCGCCAGGGCCTCCTCCTCCTCCTCCTCCTCCTCCTCCTCTGCATCCTCCTGATCCCGTGGATCCTCCTGGGCGCCGCCATCCCGGTTTTCCGCGGTTGGATCGGCGTCGGGATCGTCCTGCGGGGGCTCGGTGACGGTGATCTCGGGCATGGAGGCCGAGTGCTGCAGCTGCTGCTCCTGCTCCTCCTTCTCCTTGGCCAGGATGAAGTTCCGCTTGCAGCCGTTCTGGATCTCGGCCAGAAGGGCCTTCTGGGTCTCGATGAAGCTCTTCACCTGGGAAAAGCCGGGAAGAGGAAGCTTTGGGATGGTTGGGAATGCTCCGGGGTTCTGTTTTCCCTGGTGGAGGGGAGGATTCCCGCTCCGATCCCTGAGGGATTTGAGCTCCCACCCCTTGGATCCTTGGGGGTGGCTGAGGAAGGAACAACCCAAGGATGGAGTTTCCCAAGGGATTCTCCCTCTTCCATCCCAAGGGATCCTCAAGACACGGTTGAGGAAGGAACAACCCAAGTTTCCCAAGGGATTCTCCCAGTTCCATCTACTCCCGGGGATTCCCATCCCAGGGGATGCTCCGCACTCCAAGGAGCAGGAATTTGATCCTTGAGGGTTCCTCAAGATGTGGTTGGTGAAGGAACAACCCAAGTTTCCCAAGGGATTCTCCCTCTCCCATCCCAAGGGATGCTCCACGCTCCGAGGAGCAGGAATTCCATCCTTGAGGGTTCCTCAAGACGTGGTTGGGGAAGGAACAACCCAAGGATGGAGTTTCCCAAAGGATTCTCCCTCTTCCATCTACTACCAGGGATTCCCATCCCAAGGGATGCTCCGCACTCGGAGGAGCAGGAATTCCATCCTTGAGGGTTCCTCAAGATGAGGTTGAGGAAGGAACAACCCAAGTTTCCCAAGGGATTCTCCCTGTTCCATCTACTCCCAGGGATTCCCATCCCAGGGGATGCTCTGCGCTCGGAAGAGCGGGAATGGGAACAGGGGGGATCGGGAAAGGAGCCCCCCCCGCAGCTCAGTCGGGAAGGAGCCGGATTTTCCCACCCTGCCCAAAATCCGGGATCAAACCCCGGGCGGGACCAACTCCATCCAAAAACCGGGAAAGCCCCGGAGCTGAGGGAGAGGATTCCCCCTCCAGGGACAACGTTTTCCTGCTTGGAGTGGGGTGGGATTCAACAAGATTCAACAAGATCCCACCCTCCCAAAAAAATAAATGGAAGGTTGTGGAAGGAACAACAGGATGGAGCCGGGCCTTGGAATGTTTCCCAGGCCCGGGAGGCTCCGGAATTCCGGCACCCACCGACTCCTTCTTGGGCTCGCGGTCGAGGTCGAGGCGCAGCAGGGAGTGGTTGACCTTGAGGGCGAGGGACAGGGCCATGAGCCCGCCCGTCTTGATCTCGTTCTCCCGCAGGTCCAGGCGCAGCAGCCGCGGGCTCTCGGCGATGAACTCGGCCACCGCCACCGCCCCTGGGGGGACACACCAACGGGACACCGGTGGGGCAACCAGGACACCAATGGGGCCACCAGGACACTGCTGGGGTCACCAGGACACTGCTGGGGTCACCAGGACAGCAATGGGGCCACCAGGACACTGCTGGGGTCACCAGGACACTGCTGGGGTCACCAGGACAGCAATGGGGCCACCAGGACACTGCTGGGGTCACCAGGACAGCAATGGGGCCACCAGGACACTGCTGGGGTCACCAGGACAGCAATGGGGCCACCAGGACACCAGTGGGGCCACCAGGACAACAACGGGGCCACCAGGACACTGCTGGGGCCACTGCCCCTGGGGGGACACAACAAGGGGACACCGGTGGGGACACCAGTGGGGCAACCAGGACACCAGTGGGGCAACCAGGACACTGCTGGGGTCACCAGGACACTGCTGGGGCCACCGCCCCTGGGGGGACACAACAAGGGGACACCGGTGGGGACACCAGTGGGGCAACCAGGACACCAGTGGGGCCACCAGGACACTGCTGGGGCCACCAGGACACTGCTGGGGCCACCAGGACACCAATGGGGCAACCAGGACACCAATGGGGCCACTGCCCCTGGGAGGACACACCAAGGGGACACCGGTGGGGACAGCAATGGGGCAACCAGGACACCAATGGGGCAACCAGGACACCAATGGGACCACCGGGA
>NW_020885391.1:3978-5141 GCF_003945725.1 Corapipo altera
CGGGACACCAGTGGGGCAACCAGGACACCAATGGGGCCACCAGGACATTGCTGGGGCCACCACCCCTGGGGGGACAGCAAGGGGACACCAGTGAGGCCACCAGGACACCAATGGGGCCACCGCCCCTGGGGGGACAACAACAGGGACAGCAGTAGGGACAGCAATGGGGCCACCAGGACACTGCTGGGGCCACCAGGACCAAACCAGGTTCTCCTGGACCAAACCAGTCCTGGACTAAGCCAACTTTTCCAGGACTAAGCCAGGTCCTCCTGGACTAATCCACCTTGTCCAGGACCAAACCAGGATCTCCTGGATCAAACCAGGATCTCCTGGATCAAACCAGGTTTTCTTGGACCAAACCAGGTTCTCCTGGACTAAACCAGGATCTCCTGGATCAAACCAGGTTCTCCTGGACCAAACCAGGATCTCCTGGACCAAACCAGGTTCTCCAGGACCAAACCAGGTTCTCCTGGATCAAACCAGGATCTCCTGGACTAAGCCAGGTTCTCCTGGAATAATCCACCTTGTCCAGGACCAAACCAGTCCTAGACTAAGCCAACTTTTCCAGGACTAAGCCAGATTCTCCTGGACCAAACCAGGATCTCCTGGATCAAACCAGGATCTCCTGGACCAAACCAGGATCTCCTGGATCAAACCAGGATCTCCTGGATCAAACCAGGTTCTCCTGGATCAAGCCAGGTTCTCCTGGATCAAACCAGGATCTCCTGGATCAAGCCAGGATCTCCTGGACCAATCCACCTTGTCCAGGACCAAACCAGGTTCTCCTGGACCAAACCAGGATCTCCTGGACCAAACCAGGTTCTCCAGGACCAAACCAGGATCTCCTGGACCAATCCACCTTGTCCAGGACCAAACCAGGTTCTCCTGGATCAAACCAGGATCTCCTGGACCAATCCACCCTCTCCCTGCCCGAGGCAGCTCCTCCGTGCCCCGAGTGCCCCCGCGGCGGCTCCGAATCCCGGGAATTGTGTCCCCCCTTGGAATTTGGGGTCCCCCCCCGGGGCCTGACCTTCGCAGGTGAGTTTGGTGGAGGCGAGGCCGAGGCGGAGCACGGAGCGGTTCCCGATGAGCCCGTTCTTCAGGTTCCGGACGCCCTCGTTCCCGATGGGATTGTGGCCCAGGTTCAGCGTCTCCAGGCTCTG
>NW_020885391.1:5151-5800 GCF_003945725.1 Corapipo altera
GGGATTGACTCCAGGAGCCATGGAAGGGGATCCAGAGAGAAAACCAGTGGGATCAACCCAGGGTCTGACCCAGGGAAGGGGATCCAAAGGGAAAAACAGTGGGATCAACCCTTGGATTGACCCCTGGAAGGGGATCCAAAGGGAAAAACAGTGGGATCAACCCTTGGACTGACCCCTGGAAGGGGATCCAGAGGGAAAACCAGTGGGATCAACCCCTGGGACTGCCCCAGAAGTGGAGGAGGGATGGATCCCCCCGGGAATGCCGTCCCACCTTCCTCATCTCCCCCCCCTTTGCCCCGATCCCGGCGCCGGGAATCTCTCCGGGCGGGAAATCCCGGGAATGCTCACCAGGGTCATTCCCAGATAAGCCATCCCGGTGTGGGTGAGTTGGTTGTTCCACAGCACCAGGGTGAGCAGCCCCTTCCTCTGCTCCTTCAGCCCCTCACAGATGTAGGCCAGGCCTGGGAAAAGAGCCCGGGAATCAGGGAATGCGCCGGGAATGCGCCGGGAATCCGTCGGGAATCGGCCCTGCCCGGATGGATCCGGCAACGTCCCCAAAAATCCAGCCCAGCTCCTTCTCCCTTTGTCCTCTGGGGAGGGAAAATTAATTAGTGGTGGGGATGGATAATTAATTAGTGGTGGGGATGGA
>NW_020885391.1:5810-6401 GCF_003945725.1 Corapipo altera
GGGGATGGATAATTAATTAGTGGTGGGGATGGATAATTAATTAGTGGCGGGTTGGAGTCGTTGGAGAAGGGAATAAACCCCGGGAAGGAGCCAGAGGAGGAGTGGGAATGTCGGGAAGTTGGGATCTGCCGGGAGCTGGACTGGGATTGAGGGGCTGGAAACGGATCCTCCACCATTCCTTGGACATTCCCAGCCCATTCCTGCCTGGATTGATGGATCCTCCCCCATTCCTTGGACATTCCCAGTCCATTCCTGCCTGGATTGAGGGGCTGGGGATGGATCCTGTGCTCCAAACCCCTTCCCAGATCATTCCTGCCTGGATTGATGGATCCTCCACCATTCCTTGGACATTCCCAGATCATTCCTGCCTGTACTGAGGGTCAGAAATGGATCCTCCACAGCTCCAAACCCCTTCCCAGTCCATTCCTGCCTGGATTGAGGGGCTGGGGATGGATCCTCCCCCATTCCTTGGACATTCCCAGTCCATTCCTGCCTGGATTGAGGGGCTGGAGATGGATCCTGTGCTCCAAACCCCTTCCCAGATCATTCCTGCCTGGATTGATGGATCCTCCACCATTCCCAGGACATTCC
>NW_020885391.1:6411-7709 GCF_003945725.1 Corapipo altera
CCTCCACCATTCCTTGGACATTCCCAGCCCATTCCTGCCTGGATTGAGGGGCTCCATTCCCCTTCCCATCCCCTGGGATGTCGCTCCAGGTTGGGATCATTCCCCCCCATTCCAGGGCTGGATTTGGCCTCTCCATGGAAACAGGGAAGGATCAAAATCCCCCCAGGACGGATCCAACCCCACATTCCCACCCCTCAGGAAAACACCCCCCCGATCCCAACAACCCTTCCAAACCCAGCAGGGTTTTTGTTTTTGCCCTTCCCAACCCATTCCCTCCCTCCCTGCGGGCCTGGATCCCGGCTGGGAATTCCGGGAAGGATTCCTGACCGGAGTCGAGGACGTGGTTGTTGCGGAGGTCGAGGATGTGGATGGAGCAGTTGAACTTGAGGAGGTTCCCGAGCTGGGCCGAGTCCTGCAGCCCGTTGAGTTTGTTGTCGGCCAGGTAGAGCTCCCGCAGGGTCATGTTCATCTTCAGAGCCGTGCCTGGAAAACAGGGAGAAAAAACATGGAAAAAAACGGCCCGGGGAAAGCAGAGGGGGTGGCCTGGAATTCCAGTTGTGTCCTGCAGTTCCAGCTGTGTCCCACAGTTCCAGATGTGTCCCGGAGTTCCAGATGTGTCCTGGAATTCCAGACCTGTCCCACAGTTCCAGCTGTGTCCCGGAGTTCCAGTTGTGTCCTGCAATTCCAGTTGTGTCCCAGAATTCCAGTTGTGTCCCACAGTTCCAGTTGTGTCCCAGAATTCCAGCTGTGTCCCACAGTTCCAGATGTGTCCCGGAGTTCCAGCTGTGTCCTGGAATTCCAGACCTGTCCCACAGTTCCAGCTGTGTCCCGGAATTCCAGCTGTGTCCCAGAATTCCAGCTGTGTCCTGGAATTCCAGTTGTGTCCCGGAATTCCAGCTGTGTCCCAAAATTCCAGCTGTGTCCCGGAATTCCTGCTGTGTCCCACAATTCCAGTTGTGTCCCACAGTTCCAGATGTGTCCCAGAATTCCAGTTGTGTCCCAGAGTTCCAGTTGTGTCCCGGAATTCCACATGTGTCCTGGAATTCCAGACCTGTCCCACAGTTCCAGCTGTGTCCCAGAATTCCAGTTGTGTCCCGGAATTCCAGCTGTGTCCCAGAATTCCAGCTGTGTCCTGGAATTCCAGTTGTGTCCTGGAATTCCAGTTGTGTCCCGGAATTCCAGCTGTGTCCCACAATTCCAGCTGTGTCCCGGAATTCCTGCTGTGTCCCACAATTCCAGTTGTGTCCCACAGTTCCAGCTGTGTTCCAGAATTCCAGTTGTGTCCCAGAATTCCAGTT
>NW_020885391.1:7809-8075 GCF_003945725.1 Corapipo altera
TGTCCCGAAATTCCAGCCGTGTCCCGAAATTCCAGCTGTGTCCCACAATTCCAGCTGTGTCTTGAAATTCCAGCTGTGTCCCGCAGTTCCAGCTGTGTCCCACAATTCCAGCTGTGTCCCGAAATTCCAGCCGTGTCCCGAAATTCCAGCTGTGTCCCACAATTCCAGCTGTGTCCCACAATTCCAGCCGTGTCCCACAATTCCAGCTGTGTCCCACAATTCCAGATGTGTCCCGAAATTCCAGCTGTGTCCCAC
The DNA here is from genome assembly GCF_003945725.1 of Corapipo altera. Taxonomy (NCBI): domain Eukaryota; kingdom Metazoa; phylum Chordata; class Aves; order Passeriformes; family Pipridae; genus Corapipo; species Corapipo altera. The sequence goes on from NW_020885391.1 coordinate 8,065, forward strand.
AGTTCCAGCTG
>NW_020885391.1:8085-11112 GCF_003945725.1 Corapipo altera
CAGCTGTGTCCCGAAATTCCAGCTGTGTCCCACAATTCCAGCTGTGTTCTCCAGGTGCTCCACAACACCCCAAAACCCACCTGGGACAACCAAACTCCAAGAATTCCCAATAAAACCCGTTCTCGCCGACTCGGGAATGGTGCCCCCGGATCCCAGGGAATCCGGGAATTCCAGGACTCACCCAGGAGCATGAGGGGCCGCCCAGAGAGCGCGGCGTTCTCCAGGTGCTCCACAACACCCAAAATCCCACCTGGCACAACCAAACTCCAAGAATTCCCAGTAAAACCCGTTCCCGCCGACTCGGGAATGGTGCCCCCGGATCCCAGGGAATCCGGGAATTCCGGGACTCACCCAGGAGCATGAGGGGCCGCCCGGAGAGCGTCGCCTTCTCCAGGTGCTCCACAACACCCAAAATCCACCTGGGATAACTCAAATCCAATAAAACCCCAACAAACCCATTCCCACTGACTTGGGAATGCTGCCCCTGGATCCCAGGGAATCTGGGAATTCCGGGACTCACCCAGGAACATGAGGGGCCGTCCAGAGAGCGCCACCTTCTCCAGGTGCTCCACAACACCCAAAATCCCACCTGGGATAACTCAAATCCAACAAATCCCCAAAAACCCAATAAAACCCGTTCCCACCGACTCGGGAATGCCGCCCCCGGATCCCAGGGAATCCGGGAATTCCGGGACTCACCCAGGAGCATGAGGGGCCTGCCGGAGAGCGCGGCGTTCTCCAGGTGGAGGACGGTGAGGCTGCTGCTGATCCGCAGGGCCCGAGCCACGAAGGGGGCGGCGGCGTCGGGCAGCGGCGTGTTCCGGGCCTCCAGGCACTGCAGGCAGCTGGCCTGGGGAAAAACGGGAATGGGAATGGGAAAAACACACCCACCGGCATGGATCAGGTCCCAAGGAGCCGGCGGGATGGGGTTGGGGATGTGGGGATGGGGTTGGATCCGTCAGGATGGGGTTTGAGCCCTCGGGGTGGGCTTGGATCCATTGGGATGAGCTTGGATCCCTCGGGATGGGCTTGGATGCCTCAGGATGGGCTTGGATCCATCCCCTCAGACCCCTCAGGATGGGCCTGGATCCCTCAGGATGGGCCTGGATCCATTGGGATGGGCTTGGATCCATCCCCTCACACCCCTCAGGATGGGCTTGGATCCATCCCCTTGGACCCTTGGAATGGGCTTGGATCCCTCGGGATGGGCTTGGATCCCTCAGGATGGGCCTGGATCCCTCAGGATGGGCCCGGATCCCTCAGGATGGGCTTCAATCCATCCCCTTGGACCCTTGGAATGGGCTTTGATCTCTCAGGATGGGCTTGGATCCCTCGGGATGGTCTTGGATCCCTCGGGATGAGCTTGGATCCCTCAGGATGGGCCTGGATCCCTTGGGATGGTCTTGGATCCCTCAGGATAGGCCTGGATCCCTCAGGATGGGCCTGGATCCCTCGGGATGGGCCTGGATCCTCTGGGAATGCCCCACATCCATGTCTGGCGTTGGCCGAACCCCGAGATCCCTCCCTCGAGCTTTCCCTCCGCCTCATTCCCTGTTTTCCGTGCTCCAGACACTCCCCAAACCCCAAAATTCCCAATCTCCAGCTCCTTCCCAGCCGGATTTATCCCACCAATCCCACCTCAATCCCTGGAATGGGGAACTCCCGGGATGAGCAGGAGCAGCAGGAGCGGGGCCGGGACCTTAATTGGGGCTCCTGGGGCGTTCCCAGAGTCGGGCTAATTAACCCCGTTGGGATAATTAACTCCTCATCCGGCCCTAAAGGTTAATTAGCACCCCGGGCCCAATGACACACTAATGAGCCCTTTTCCTGCCGGGATCGGCCACGCGCACGGAGCACCGGGACACGTGGGAAGGGCTGGATTTTCCTGCCTCAGGAGAGGCTCATCCGGCTCCCGGGGGGTTCCAGAGGGAACTGGGAACACTGGGAACACCGGGAACACTGGGAACACCGGGAAGGGGTCACCAAACCTTCTGGGAGCTCATGGAAGGTGGGAAGGGGGTGGTTTTCCTTTGGGAGCCGGGTGGGTTTCCAGAGGGAAGAGCCCAACCCCAGCGCCTTGGGAGAGGCTCATCCGGCTCCTGGGAGATTCCAGAGGGAACTGGGAACACTGGGAACACCGGGAAAGGGCCACAGACCTTCTGGGAGCTCATGGAGATGTTGGGGGAGGTGGGAAGGGGGTGGTTTTCCTTTGGGACCTGGGTGGGTTTCTGGAGGAGCGATCCCAACCCCAGCGCCTTGGGAGAGGCTCGTCTGGCTCCTGGGAGATTCCAGAGGGAACTGGGAACACTGGGAACACTGGGAACACTGGGAATGGGTCACAAACCTTCTGGGAGCTCATGGAGATGTTGTTTTGTGAGAAATTTTGTGAGATTTTCCTTTGGGACCCGGGTGGGTTTCTGGAGGAATGAGCCCAACCCCAGCGCCTTGGGAGAGGCTCATCCGGCTCCCGGGAGATTCCAGAGGGAACTGGGAACACCGGGAACACCGGGATCACCGGGAAGGGGGTCACCAACCTTCCTCATCATGTGAGCAGCCGCCTGCCAGCCACGGGTGCCGATGTGCTTGTTGAGGGAGATGTTGAGGTGCGTGGCCGACTCGTAGTACTCGATCATGTCGAAGAGCGCCGACGCTCCCTGGGGAAAACAGGGAAAACCGGGAATTCCTGAGGGCTGGGAACGCTCCCGGAATCCCAGAGGGATGGCAGGGGATGGGGGATTGAGGGGTTCAGCCTGCAGGGGCTGCAGCTCCCGGGGAATCCAGAGGGGTTTCCTCCGGGGATTTGCGGCTCCCGGGATGGTCCGGAAGGAGAGAGGGGGGGAAAAATGGGAAAAAAATGGGATATGGGAGGATTCCCGGTGTTTTGGGGAATGGGGGGGGGTGGGAATGGGATGGGAGTAGCAGGAGGGGGCGGTGAGCTGGAAAAATGGTGCCAGGAATTCAACGGGAGTGGGGGAAAAACGGGGGAAAATGGGAATTGAGGCGGGGGGGGAGAAGGGAAAGAGATCC
>NW_020885391.1:11122-12301 GCF_003945725.1 Corapipo altera
GGGAAAAAAAGGTGGGAAAAAAAGGTGGGAAATCCAGGAATTGAGGTGGGTGAGGACTCAAAATTCCCAGTAATCCAACCAGACTAGGAAAAAAAGGGGGGAAAGAAAGGTGGGAAAAAAAGGTGGGAAAACGGGAATTGAGGCAGGGGAGGAAGCAGGGAAAGAGATCCCAATAATCCAACCAGAGTGGGAAAAAAAGATGGGAAAAAAAGACGGAAAAACCAGGGGGAAACCAGGGAAAAAGCCCCCAATAATCCAAATAGATTGGGAAAAAAAGAGGGGGAAAAACGGGAAAAACAGGAGTTCAGGGTGGGAAAAAAGGTGGGAAAGGCAGGAATTGAGGCCTCAAAATTCCCAATAATCCAACGAGATTGGGGAAAAAAAGGTGGGAAAAGCAGGAATTGAGGCAGGGGAGGAAGCAGGGGAAGAGATCCCAATAATCCAATGAGATTGGGGAAAAAAAGTGGGAAAAACAGTGGGAAAAACAGGAGTTCAGGCTGGGAAAAAACAGCAGGAAAAACAGGAGTTCAGGGTGGGAAAAAAAAGGTGGGAAAAAATGGGAAAAACAGGAATTCAGGGGGGGAAAAAAAGGGTGGGAAAAAATGGGAAAAACAGGAATTCAGGGGGGGAAAAAAAGGGTGGGAAAACCAGGAATTGAGGCCTGAAAATTCCCAATAATCCAACAAGACTAGGGAAAAAAAGGTGGGAAAAAAAGGTGGGAAAAGCAGGAATTGAGGCCTGAAAATTCCCAATAATCCAATAAAATTGGGGAAAAAAGTGGGGGAAAAAGTGGGAAAAAAAGGTGGGAAAGGCAGGAATTGAGGCGGGGAGGCCCCAAAATTCCCAGTAATCCCAAAGGATTGGGAAAGAAGCGGGAAAAGCAGGTGGGAAGTGGGGGTTGGGGGAGGTGAGGAGTGAAAGGGCGGGAAGAGCCGGACTCGTGCCGGGGACACTCCCGGCTCCTCCTCCTTAATTTGGGAATTAGGGAATGAGTTAATTGGGTAATGAGGGGTTGGGGGAGCCACAGAATCCCTGGAGGCTCCCGGAAAAAAAAGATGTGGAGAGACCTGGAGGACCTGGAAAAGCTGGAGGGAGAGCAGGGAGAGAACAGGACTCCAGGGAATGGCAGGAATTTGGGCCCGGGGTGAGGAAAAGTGGGAATTCTGGAGGGATTGGGGG
>NW_020885391.1:12311-12761 GCF_003945725.1 Corapipo altera
TGGGACTGGGACTGGGAAGGGAACTGGGAATGTGTCACTCACGTCCTCGTCCAGACTGGTTTGTTCCAGATCCACCAGTTTGAACTGGAGCCGCTTGAAAACCTCCTCGAGGGCCTCACAGGCTTTGTAATCCAGCTTTTCCCCTGGAAAAAACCACGGGAATGAGGAGCCAGGGAAAGGGAGTCTGGGAATAACAGAGAATGGGGGGAAAACAGGGGGAAAAGGGGAATTTAGGGGGGAGGAGGAGAGGGGGAAAGGGGCCAAATAATCCAGAGGGAGGGGGAGAAAGTGGGGAAAAAAGGGGGAAAAACGGGAGTTCAGGGTGTGAATAAAAGAGGGAAAAATGGGAGTTCAGGGTGGGGAAAAAAGGGGGAAAAACGGGAGTTCAGGGTGGGAATAAAAAGGAAAAATGGGAGTTCAGGGTGGGAATAAAAAGGGGGAAAAATGGGA
>NW_020885391.1:12771-14056 GCF_003945725.1 Corapipo altera
TTCAGGGTGGGAATAAAAAGGGGGAAAAATGGGAGTTCAGGGTGGGAGAAAAAGTGGGAAAAACAGGAATTGAGAAGAGGGGGAGAAGCGGGAAAAAGGCTCCCAATAATCCAGAGAAAAGGGAGAAAAAAGTGGGAAAAACAATGGGAAAAAGAGGAGTTCAGGGTGGGAATAAAGAGGGAAAAACGGGAGTTCAGAGTGGGAAAAAACTGGGAAAAATGGGAGTTCAGAGTGGGAAAAAAGTGGGAAAAATGGGAGTTCAGGGTGGGAATAAAAAGTGGGAATTGAGGAGGGGGAGAAGCAGGAAAAAAGATCCAAATAATCCAGAGAGAATGGGGAAAAAAGTGGGAAAAAAAAGTGGGAAAAACAGGAGTTCAGAGTGGGAAAAAAGTGGGAAAAAAGTGGGAAAAACAGGAGTTAAGGGGGTAAAAAAAAGTGGGAGAACCAAGAGTCACAGGGTGGGAAAAAAGTAGAAAAAAAAGTGGGAAAAACAGGGATTCAGGGTGGGAAAAAAAGGGAAAAACTGGAGTTCAGGGGGTAAAAAAAGTGGGAAAAACGGGAGTTGAGGGTGGGAAAAAAAGTGGGAAAAACGGGAGTTCAGGGTGGGAAAAAAGGGGGGAAAAAAAGTGGGAAAAACTGGAGTTGAGGGTGGGAAAAAAGTGGGAAAAACAGGAGTTCAGGAAGGAAATAAAATTCCCTGGGGATGGAAAAATCCAGGAATGGGAAAGGGCTTGGGAAAGGAGCCGACCTTTGAGATCCAAGCAGTCGATCCTGGGAGCCAGATCCTTGAATTCCTGGAAAAGCAAAGGTGGGATTTCAGGGAGAGGAGGAGGAAAAGGGAGGGAAAAGGGGAATTAAAGGAATCCCAAAAATCCCCCCCCAAAAAATCTGCTGGAAAAAGGGGAAATCCCAAAAATCCTCCCTCCTCCCAGGCCCAAGGGAAGAGGTTGGGAATGGTGTTCCCAAGAAATTCCTGGGAATTTCTCCACAGGGAAAAGCCCAGAGCTCCTTTTGATGGGAAGGGGCCTCGGGATGCAACATTCCCAAATCTGGGATTCCTGGGGGAGGCGGAAAATGGGAGGGTTTTCCCGGGAAATGGGAGGATTTTCCCGGGAAATGGGAGGATTTTCCTGGAAAATAGGAGGATTTTGCCAGGAAATGGGAGGATTTTCCTCAAAAATGGGAGGATTTTCCTGAGAAATGAAAGGATTTTCCCAAGAAATGGGAGGATTTTGCCAGGAAATGAGAGGATTTTCCTGAAAAATGGGAGGATTTTCCTGGGAAA
>NW_020885391.1:14066-14473 GCF_003945725.1 Corapipo altera
TCCTGAAAAATGGGAGGATTTTCCTGGGAAATGAGAGGATTTTCCTGGGAAATGGGAGCATTTTCCTGGGAAATGGGAGCATTTTGCCAGGAAATGGGAAGATTTTGTTGGGAAATGGAAGGATTTTCCTGGAAAATGGAAGGATTTTGCTGGAAAACAGGAAGATTTTGCCAGGAAACGGGAGGATTTTCCCAGAAAACAGGACTTTTCCCAGGAAATTCCAGGGTTTTGGTTCCTCGAGGCGCTTCCCTGGGAATATCCCGGCATTCCCGAGCCTCTGGAATTACCTGGATTTGCCTGAGGAGTTTGGGAATCTGGCGGCAGCTGAGCTTGTGGCAGGCCTGCCTGTAGGCAGCCAGGATCTCATCCACAGTCACGTTCTGGGCTGGAAAAAAAACGGGAAAAAC
>NW_020885391.1:14483-16543 GCF_003945725.1 Corapipo altera
CCCTGGGATTTCCAGGGATTTCCCAGGATTTTGGGATGTTCCAACACGGTGGGAGCAAAGGAGGAGCCCGGTAGGGATTTGCTCCCAGAGGTTTCTTTCCCAAAAAATTTGTGGAAAAGAGGGAAAAGGGGCTGGAAAAACACTGGGAAAAACATCAGGATAACGCCAGAATTCCAGGAATGTTGGTGTGTCCTCCCCCCACTTGTCATTCCCTGGGATTTCCAGGGATTTCCCAGGATTTCGGGATATTCCAACACAGAGAAACCCAGCAGGGATTTGCTCCCAGAGGTTTCTTTCCCAAAAAATTTATGGAAAAAGGGAGAAAAGGGGCTGGAAAAGCACATCCAGCGACTCCAGCTTTTTTCCCGCATTCCTGGTTTTTTTTTGAGGAGAAGAGAAGCTTTTGGGAATGGAGGGATGAGAGATTCCCGGCGGGAAAGGAACGGCAGGAATGGGAATGAGCTTTTCCCGCTGCTTTTCCCGGGAATTCCAGCCCCATTTGGGGGGTTTTTTGGGTGGTTTTTCCATCAGAGATTCCAGGATAAGAGGATTTTTTGGGAATGGAGGGATGAGAAATTCCTCCAGGGCAGGAATGGGAACGAAATTGGAATGGGAATGAACTTTTCCCGCTGCTTTTTCCCAGGAATTCCAGCCCAGTTTGGGGGAAGTTCTGGGTGGTTTTTCCATCGGAGATTCCCGGATTTTCTATAATCCAGAGCGGATTTTTTGGGATAAGAGAAGTTTTTTGGGAATGGAGGGATGGGAGATTCCCAGCGGGAATGGGAATGAGCTTTTCCTGCTGCTTTTTCCCAGGAATTCCAGCCCGTTCTGGGGGTGTTTTTTGGGATGGTTTTTCCATGGGAGAAGCTCCGGATTTTCCCCCAATCCCGAGAATTCCAGGCTGATCCCATTCCCAGAGGGACAAACATCCTCCGGGAGGAGCTCCAGGAATTCCCTGAATCACTCGGAAGCCGAGCTGGAGAAACCAGATTCCCAAACTTTGCTCCCATTCCCAAAGGATTTCGACATCCCCCCCATCCAAACCCTCCTCCGGCTCTTCCCACATTCCCAACAATCCCCCGCCGGGAATGTGGCTCCCAGATCCCAAAAAACTCCTCCTGGAGACGCCCAAATCCAACTTTTTGGGCCTAAAACCATTCCCAGGCCACCCAAGATTCCCACTTTTCCGGGAGCTGGAGGAGAATTCATGGAATTCCAGGACCAGGAAAAGAGGAATCCCAGGAGTTTTCAGCCCTAAAACCATTCCCAGGTCACTGAAATTCCCACTTTTCCAGGAGCTGGGGGACAATCCAAGGAAATTCCCTGTCTGGGTGACAATCCATGGAATTCCAGGAGCAGGAAAAGAGGAATCCTGGCAGTTTTCAGCCCTAAACCCATTCCCAGGTCACCGAAATTCCCACTTTTCCAGGAGCTGGAAAAGAATCCAAGGAAATTCCCTGTCTGGGTGACAATCCATGGAATTCCAGGTGCAGGAAAAGAGGAATCCTGGCAGTTTTTGGCCCTAAACCCATTCCCAGGTCACGGAAATTCCCACTTTTCCAGGAGCTGGGGGAGGTTCCACGAGGGAGAATCCATAGAAAAGCCGGGATGAGGCTCTGGGAACGCTCCAGAGGGAGGGGAGGGAACGGCAGGGCGGGAATCCTGGAATTTGATCCCGAAAAGGGAGCCCAGGGGAGGGTTAATTAAAAGCAGGAATAATTAATTCATGATCCCTCAGGGCTGGAATTCCACCCGGGATGAAATTCCACCAGCTCAGGGACATTCCAAGGGGGGGGAAAAACATGGAAAAAACCCTCAGGAATATTAAAAATAACAACGGGAAGGAGTTTGGTGGGAATGGGACGGACGAAATCCGGGGTCAAAGGGAGGGTTGGGGCCTAAAAAGGGACGTTTTGGTCCCAAAAATGCAACTTTGGGGCCCAAAAAGGGAGATTTGGGACCCAAAAATGTCGGTTTGGAGCCCAAACATTCCCCTCACGCCAGTCCCAAACATTCCAAACCCCCGATCCCAAACATCTCCTCACCCTGATCCCAAACAT
>NW_020885392.1:0-16499 GCF_003945725.1 Corapipo altera
GCATGTGTATGTGTTCTCTCATGTAAAAATCACCCATAAGGAATCCCTATACGTGTGTCATTTGATGGGGTCACTTTTCTGTATTAAGTTCCCTGGAATACACCCTCCTTAAAATATGACAGCTGATCCATTTGGAAACTCACCAAAGGACAGGTGAGCTTCGTTTCTACTTTCCCTGATTCTCTCCTAAGATTTGATATTCAGGGGCTGAAACTTGAGAGTCTCTCCTTCTGTCCTGATCTGTCTCCTCTAAGCCCTCCTTTTCCTGTTCACGTGGCTTCCTTGTCAGAAAACATAATTTTCCAGACACCTTGTCCTCTCCCTGTCATAGATGTGACTCAATTAAAGAGGGTTCTTGAGAGCACACTGTACAGCTGTGGGCAAACGGAATTAGAGGCTTTTGAGCAGTGAAACAAATTATTTTTGTGTCAAATGTGTATTTACCAAAAGGAGCAACAAGCTCAAGCCATCAGGGAAAGAGCCAGATGATGAAAGGGTGTTAGCTGCTGAGAATTTCTTTGGGAAGAAGTAGACTGTTAACTGGAGATAGAAATTTGCAATATACCATGGAACCTTATTCAAAGTCCAGCTGCAAAACACCTTCTTGTTAAGAGCGTGAAATAAATGCTAAAGTGTCACAAACTATGTGATTTTCTCTTTATTCCCAATCACTAATTAAAGAAACTTAACTCAGAAGTGATCTCCCTCTGTGCTCCAGTGACATTAACATTAGAACAATATTGTCACTGTCTACTGGTCTCTTGTGCTCCTCACTGGAATGCACTTGGTGCACCCCTGGATATCCTGCTAATGAGTTAAAAAACTAACCCTTCTAAAGTTCCAGATTTTCCTCACCTGTTTGGACACAGTTGGACAAACTGGACCAAGTTATTTCTTGAAAGCCATCTGCTGGATTTAGCATTAATTACTCCTTGTTTTGATCATAGAGGAAAAAAACTCACACAACACAATCTCTGTGGACCCAACAGAGAAAACATCCCCAGGGTCTTGTTAGAGCACAAACCTGAGGTCAGAGAATCACAGAATCATCAAGGTTGGAAGAGACCTTCCAGATCTTCTAGTCCAACTGTCAACCCAGCACCACCAGAATCACCCCTAAACCCCATCCCAAAGTGCCACATCCAGATACCACCTGAATGCTTCCAGAGACTCCACCACCTCCCTGGACTACTTGTTCCAATGCCTGAACACTCTCTCAGGGGAAAAAGGGTTTTTGAATATCTAATATGAACCTTACCTGATGCAATTTAAGGCCGTTTCCTCTCTTCCTGTCACTAAAGGCTTTGCAGAACAGACCGACTCCCACATCCACTAAAACCTCCTTTCAGGTCATTGCAGAGAGAAATGAGGTCCCCCCTGAGCCTCCCCTTCTCCACACTCAACAAGCCCAGTTCCCTCAGCCATCCCTCAGCAGACATGTTTTCCAGAGCCTTCCCCAGCTCTGTTCCCTTCTCTGGACACACTCCAGCCCCTCAAGGGCCTTTTGGCACTGAGGGCCCAGAACTGGACACAGCACTCCAGGTGGGGCCTCCCCAGTGCCCAGCACAGAGGGGCAATCAGTTCTCTGCTCCTGTTGGCCACACTCTTCTCCACAAAGGCCACGATGCCCTTGGCCTTCTTGCCCCCCTGGGCACACTCTGCCTCATATCCAGCCCCTGTCAAGCAGCACCCCCAAGTCCCTTCCTGCTGAGCAACTCTCCAGCCCCTCAGCCCCAGCCTGGAGCGTTCCAGGGGGTTGTTGGGACCCAAGTGAAGGCCCTGACACTTGGCCTTAATGGAAAACTCCATCATTTTGGGGTCTCTGTGCCCATCGACTCCGACCACCACATCCCCCACCAGTCACAGAATCATGGAATGGTTTGGGTTGGAAGGGACCTTAAAGAGCATCTCAGTCCAACCCCCTGCCATGGGCAGGGACACCTTCCACTAGACTCAGAGCTCAGAGCCCCATCCAACCTGGCCGTAAACACTTCCAGGGATGGGGCAGCCAGAACTTCTCTGAGCAACCTGTGCCACGATCTCACTACCCTCACAGTCCAGAAATTCTTCCTAATATCCCATCTAACCCTGCCCTTTCTAAGTGTGAAGCCATTCCCCTTGTCCTGTCACTCCAGGCCCTTGTTCAAAGTCTCTCTCCATCTTTCTTGTTGGTTCCCTTCAGGCACTGCAAGGCCACAATTAGGTCACCCCAAAACCTTCTTTTCTCCAGCCTCAACAATCCCAATTCTCTCAGCCTTTCCTCACAGCAGCGTTGCTCCATCCCTCTGATCCCTTTGGTGGTCTCCTCTGGACTCACTCCAACAGGTCCACGTCCTTCCTGTGCTGGAGCCCAGAGCTGGAGGCAGCTCTGCAGGAATGACAACACTACAACCATGTGTGTTCCAGCAAGGACACTGTGGAACCTCCTGGAGTAAAGGGACCATTGTGACACTGCAGGGCCTTCTGGAGCCAAAGGAACCCTGGGACACTGTGGAATCTCATGGAATCAAGGGAGCATTGTTCCATGAAGGACCTCATGGAACCAAGGGAGCCCTGAGACATTTCGGGCCCTCGTAGAATCAGGGGCCATTGTGACACTGAGGAACCTCGGGGACTCAAAAGCCACCGTGACACTGCATGGCCTCACGGAACCAAAGGAACCCTGAGACTTTTCAGAACCTCATGCAATCAAGGGGTCACTGTGACACCGCAGAGCATCATGGAGATAAAGGGACCCCGGGACACTGTGGACCTCAAGAAATCAAGGGCCCATATTGGCACTGTGGAACCTCGTGGAATCAAGAGGCCATTATCACACTGCAGGGTCCCATGGAAGCAAAGGAATCCCTGTGACGTTGCGGAATCTCATGGAATCAAGGGGCCATTGTGACATTGTGGAACCTCATGGAACCAACGGACCACTGTGACACTGCAGGGCTCATGGAACCAAAGGATTCCTGGGACACTGTGGTATCTCATGGAACCAAGGGGCCACTGTGATATGTGGGGCCTCCTAGAACAAAAGGAGTCCTGAGACATTTTGCAAACTCATGGAATCAAGGGTCCATTATCACACTGCAGAGCCTTACAAAGCCAAATGGACCCTGCGACTCTGTGGAACCTCATGGAATCTTGTGGCCATTCCCACACTGTAAAACCTCAGGGATACTGTCAGGTTCCCATTATTAAGAGACACCTCTGCCCAAATTCAGCTGCAAAGGAGACCATGCGGCAAAGTCAGCAGTCCAGTTTTGATTTAACAGTAAGTAGGAGGGAGAGAGAAAGAAAGAAATAGAAAGACAGAAGAAAGGGGTGGTGGGAAGCCAGTGAGAGAGAGACAGAGATGAAGTAAATGTATCACACCATGGAGATCCCTGAGGCTCCCGCCGGTCCTTCTTCACCCTACTCTGCTCGGTGGAGGGTCCCCAAGTTGTGCTTCTGGGCTATCACTTTTATACAGCCCAAGCCCTGGGTATTCAGGGGGGTAGATGCTGTTCCCACAGCTTGGGCTGGCACATCTACAAGGACTTGCTTCCTTTCCCACAGCTTGCCATGGTGGAGTTTTGCCCGCTGTGCTTCCAGTCTGCAGGTGGGAATCTTTGTCTGGATGGGTTCCCCAGACCTGCCTTACCAGCCCTGGCTTCCTGTTGGGGCTGTCTGCTCTTTCCCACAGTCTGCACAGTGCAATTCTGTCTTGGGGGCTACTTCCAAAGCTTCACCTCCCTTTAGGTCTTGGAATTAATGGCCTTCCTGTTTGCCACCAGTGCTTATGTGTTGTGGTGCCTTATGGGATTTTCCTGCTTTGACAGTGTTTTGAGACAGTTCATTGTGCCCTTCAAGTCCTTCCATGTGCACACACACACCACTCTCACCAGTGTCTGACCCTCCAAAGAACACAAGCCCTGATGATTTGTAACTCCTACTCCAGTGGTTGGCACTTGGAGCTCCCTCCGTACCCAGAGCTCAGAGCTCCCTTGTGCCAAAAAGTTTAAAGAGATTGTGCCTCATTCTACCAAGACAACCCTTGGAAAAAAGTGTCCCTCTGTGTTTCCTGGGAGAAGAGAACTCTATTGTCATCTTCCAAAAGCCTGGAGAGGTGCCAGAGATCTCCCAGGAAGGATTTGGGGGCCTCAAGCACATGACCCGTACATAGAGACTGAGGACTCAGGGGTCAGGGGTGTGAAGATTAAGGACAGTAGAGGAGTAGCCTGAGAAATCTGGAAGGGGGGTGTCAGAGCTGGTGGAGTTTTTCTTCCTGTCAGAAAACAGCCTAAGAAAGAACTAGTGCCACCAAGGGCAGCTGGGGTGGCCTAGACTGGTGACAAGAAGTTTCCTCAGCATCAGAACCACATTTCCCTTGCTTGTCCATCTTTGTCATCACTGTCTGCAGTTTTCTGCTCTAACTGGAATCTGGGGACACGTTCTCAGTTGTGTCTCTCAGTGAGACTCATTAGCACTACGAGAAACTTCAGTGTTTCAATCACATTTTGACTTCTTGAGAAGTTGTTTGAACTTCCTCTCAGGGACTGAGTCTCATGTAAACAACCTCAAAGTCCCCGAGGGTCATGAAATGCCTGGGGCTGTTGCTGTGCTGTTGAGCTGGGCCGGGCTCCTGGCACACAGGGAGCTCCTGGCAAGCAAGAAGAACTTCAAAGAGACAGCTCTGCCCAGGAGCAGCTCCTCTGCACAGTCCAGGAGGGCTGAGGGCACTGCCTGCAGCACCCAGGGCAGGGGAGTGAGACAGAGAGAAGTTAAAGGCTGTAAGATGTAGAATGATGCTGAGACCTCACTGGGGGAGAACTTCTAACAGACCTTGGCACAGGAAATCTGTTCATGCAGGGCAATGGGACTGCAGCTTCTGGAGGCATCTGGTAAAGCTGGCACTTCCCATCAACTACAGATTCTGCAAGTGCAACTCTGAGACTATCTGGAGTGCAGAGGAGGAGGACATGCTAAGAACTTCATCTCCCTCTCAGAATATTTCCAAGACAAAGATTTTTATAATGTTAAAGAAATTTCCTGAGATTGTGTTTCCAGTTTTCTACTCTTGAGGAATGGGAGGAATAAATCATTAAGAAAGTTTTAATTTTGACAAGTCCCTGAGACATCTGAACTGTGAGTGCTCAGTAAGTCTGTCTGAGCTTCCTAATGTGCTTTCAGCCACTGCTCTGCCTGTGGGCAGCACCAGCATCACCTTTACTAGACCCATCAGGACTAGTCTGAGCTGTCTTTTTTGAACCTGCAAACGGAATATGACCCCTACCAGTGCAGCCTGTGCTGCTGGGGAAGGAGCTGAGTCTGCTTAAATCAAATGCCATCATAAGGACACTTGGCTGTCTCCCTGAGGTTTCCTTCCAAGCTGTGAATTTCCCTCCAGGTTGGAAACCTGTCCCTTAACATCTCCTTGTTATGTGAAACCCCTTTACAGAAGCAGAGTGATGCTATGACAGTGAAAATGCTGTTGAGCAGGGACCCAGCACTGGAGCTGTAGGAAGATCTAGGAAATCAAAAGGCTGTCTGTGTGTGACATGGGGAGTGTCTGCAGAATACAGCTTTGACTTTGTTTAGATAAGTCCATGCTAACTGTCCTCTTATTGTCTTCTTCTCCTGTGTTGGAAACAAAAACCCAGAGGCAGCAAATGTCCAACAGCAGTTCCCTCACCCAGTTCCTCCTCCTGGAATTCTCAGACAGGCGGGAGCTGCAGCTCCTGCACTTCTGGCTCTTCCTGGCCATCTCCCTGGCTGCCCTCCTGGCCAACGGCCTCATCCTCAGCGCCGTAGCCTGCGACCACCACCTGCACACCCCCATGGGCTTCTTCCTGCTCAACCTCTCCCTCACAGACCTGGGATCCATCTGCACCACTGTCCCCAAAGCCATGCACAATTCCCTCTGGGACACCACAACCATCTCCTACATGGGATGTGCTGCACAGCTCTTTTTACTGCTCTTCTTCCTTGCAACAGAGTTTTCCCTCCTCACCATCATGTGCTACGACCGCTACGTTGCCATCTGCAAACCCCTGCACTACGGGACCCTCCTGGGCAGCAGAGCTTGTGCCCACATGGCAGCAGCTGCCTGGGCCACTGGCTTTCTCTATTCTCTGTTGCACACAGTCAATACATTTTCCCTGCCCCTGTGCCAGGGCAATGCCCTGGGCCAGTTCTTCTGTGAACTCCCACACATCCTCAAGCTCTCCTGCTCACACTCAGGCTACCTCAGGGAAATTGGGTTCATTGGGGTTAGTGCCTGTTTATGGTCCGGTTGTTCTGTTTTCATTGTTTTCTCCTATGTGCAGATCTTCAGGGCTGTGCTGAGGATCCCCTCTGAGCAGGGACGGCACAAAGCCTTTTCCACATGCCTCCCTCACCTGGCCATGGTCTCCCTCTTTGCCAGCACTGGCATATTTGCCCACCTGAAGCCCCTCTCCATCTCCTCCCCATCCCTGGATCTGATTGTTTCGGTTCTGTACTCAGTTGTTCCTCCAGCACTGAACCCCTTCATCTACAGCCTGAGGAATCAGGAGCTCAAGGATGCCCTGAGGAAAATGATGACTGGATGCTCTTCAGGAGCAATAAAGCACCAGTTTTCTGGTGTGTAGCATTCAGAATGGGACTCCTTAATGGCCCAGCCTTCCTGCTCAGGTTTCTCGTGGAGATTATCGGGTTCTTCTTGCAATAATTTTCTCTGCAATGAAATATTATTATGCATCTGCCCTCTCTAAATTAGTGTCCACCTTTTGATTTTAACCCTGAGACTGTATAAATGATGAATTGTGCTCTCTGAGTATTTAAACAAAATAAAGGACCCTGCAGTGCCTTCTTTGTCCAAGACCCTTCTTCTTAGATGTTCCTAAAAGACAGCACACTGCAGGACAGGGTGTATTTGCAAAGGGGAAGGGGACAATAATCCCAGCCCAGCAGCACTGCCAGGGAGCAGCAGGGCTTGGTCTTTGCAGAGCTGCTCTCTTGCCACTTCCACACTGTCCTCCTGAGCCCCTTTCTCGCTGTAAGGCCTGAGTGCTCTCTGAGCACAGTCCTGGGGGTTGGAAGCCCTTGGAGCACAGGCAGGGACAGGCCCTGGGAACTTGTGAAGCAGAGCTGGGCTCCCTTCCAGCATCTCCAGGATGCTGAGGGATCTTCTGAGGCCACTGCATGGACTGGGTCACTTCTTCTGTGACCTTGCTCCAGGGTTGGAACTCTCCTGCAGTGTCACCAGGACACTCCTGCTCTCTGCTTTCCAGGTTCCATTTTCAGATCTAGTCTTCCCCTCTTGTTCCCAGGGACATCCTGGGAGTGCTTCAGAGCTGCCATCCTTGGGCAGCTCCTGCCCAGCGTGGGCAGGCACAAGGTCTCTCCAACTGCTCCTCTCACCTCCCCAGTGCCACTGTTTTCTGCAGCCTCCTCATCCTCGCCCAGCACAGCCCTCCTGGCACAGTTGGACACAGCCCTTGTTCTACCTCCTCCTCAGGCACCTGCCCAACCCCCTCAGCTCCAGCCTGAGGGCCAGAAACCTTCAGGGCAGGGAGGCACCAGGGAAAGTGCTGAGCAAACCTTTCAGCTGCACTCAAATCCAATTGGAGGGGTTGGCCTGGAGGAAGAAATCCCTTCTCATTCTCCAGAACCACCAGGACAACCTGTGTTGTGTCCTGGGCACTTCTCTGGCAGCGTGTGATACTGCAAAGATTTTGGTGTCAGGGCTATTGAGAAGGCTGGGCAGTGTCACTGGGAGACCTCTCCCAAACCCTTGGAAAGGCCAGAGCCATCCCAGAGCTTCCTGGGGCCTTGGCAAAGGTAGACATGGAAGCAGTCTGCAAACAGGGCAGCGAGGAGGGTTGGCAGAGTTCCACACTGCTCAGGCTCAGCAGGGAAGGGGATATGGCAAGTCCTGCTGCAGCCATTCTCAGGCATGGGAAGGACAAGGCAGGGATTGCAGAACCCCTGTGGGAGGGAATAGAAGGGGATGTTGTGTGCCCAGACTTTATCAAGGCCCTTGACATGGTCTGCTGTCCTTATGGCCAGACTGGTGAGAGCTGGACTGAAAAAGTGGAAGATGTGGTGGATGGGAAGTTGGCTGAATGAAGAGTGCAAAATCAAATCCATGGTACAAAGTCCTCTTTGCAGCAACTTCCTAATGAAACCCTTCAGTGATCAGCCTATGCCAACCAATGCCGAAGAGCTCTCTATATAATGGGACAAAATGACTTTTCTAGTCCTTTGTGAATGATGTCAAATTTCAGGGAGCCCTTGAGCAACCTGTCCTGGTTTAAAGATATTTTATGGGGTGGGAACTCCAATAAAATGAACTCACTTCCCTTTTATTCCCCACCACTTACAGGGAGAAAAAATACAAGGAGGTATAAGTAAAAAAATAAGAGTTTACTGACAAGAAATATAGCAGTAAAACCACCAATACCAACAGAAGAGTTCAAAGCAACAGCAGAGAGAGAAATTGCCGCCTCTCTTCCCGCCTGCTCCAACTCCCTTTTGTTGGGAGATGAAACAGGGATCAACATTTTTCCCTTATCCCTTTTCCCCCTGAATGAACAAAGAACAAAAAACAAAACCACATAAAAAAGGGGGTAAAGCAAAATGAGAAAGACTCTCTGGTCTGAGATCAGTTGTGCTGCCCAAGAACACGCTGACTCCAGAGGTGTCCAAGTGGGGCAGAGCCGGCGACTCCGGTCCCTGCGGTGGCGGGGGGGAGGCAGCGGCTCTGCTTGATTCCATGGAGTTCTGGGGAGGCACAGTGGCCCCTTGGTTCCAGGAGGCTCTGACATGTCTCAGGGTTCCTTTTGTTCCAAAGAGACCCCGTATGTCACACTGGGTCCTTGGTTCCATGAGATTCCACAGTGTCCCTGCATTCCTTTGGTTCCATGAGGCCCTGCAGTGTCACAGTGCCACTTGATTCCATGACTTTACAAAGAATCAGAATGGTCCCTTGATTTAAGACCAACTGCACATCGGGCTTCCTTAGGGGGAGTGTGGGCACCCAGACAAGGGAGTTGTCACCCCCCTGGACTCAGCCCTGGGGTCACCACATCTGGACTGGTCTGTCTGTCTGGGAGGTTCCCCATTCTGGAGGAATGAGGAAGAACTGGAGAGGGTCTAGAGCAGATCTGACAGGATGGAGCTTTTCTCTGTATTGGAAATAGAATGAAATCTCCACAAAGACTAGCATTGAAGGTTCAGATTGAAAGAGAAGAAAAAAAAAATCTCAGTTAACAGGGACCCTTGTGGTGCAAGAGGTCCCCCAGAGGGAGTCAGGATCAGCCCATGGCTTTGTGTTCCAGGGAACAACCAGAGCTGGGGCAGAGACATCAGGGAGGGTCTAGAAATGCTGCTGGGATGGGGGTTGGGAAAGCAGGAGGGGGGTGTGCAGCCTGCAAGGCCAGAGCAGCAGCAGGGCCAGGGCAGGCCAGCCTGCAGGAGAGATGGCCAAGGGCTCTGGCAGGGCTGCAAGGCCCAAAGGCACCCAGGCCTTTGTCCCCTTGCCTCTGGCAGCTGCCTCTGCCACTCAGGCCACTACAAGCAACTTGCCTTGCAGGTTCTGCCCTTGGTTTCTGCCTCACCCCTCTTTCAGGAGCCTGGCAGGGGTTGCCCAGTTTTGGACCTTTATTGTTCCTCCCCCTCCCATCCCAGTTCCCCCCAAACAGCCCTGAGCCAGCCGGGAGGGACAGGATCTGCTGGGCCAGGGCCTGGGGCTCAGGCCTTGGCCTTTGTACTCCACAAAACCAAGGCAGGCTTTGCTCAGCATTGCAGGGGCCTGCCCAGAGCCTTTGTCTGCCTGCACTCCTGGCCTCCAAGGAGCTGCTCCAAGGAGTCCCTGGGGAGGCTTTGTCAGTGCCTGCCCTCAGTGGGGCCCAGCAATGCTTCAAGGCACTTGCAGTTTGGCTTCTGACTTCTTCAGCAGCTGCTTCAATCTTCTCTCAGGGTCATGGTCTCAGGGTCTTCTCAGGGTCATGGGCTGGGCTGCAAACACACCATGGAGCTCATTAAATTCCAGAAATCCCTCAGGATCTCTTTGTCTTCCTTAATTGTCTTCAAGGCAATTGCAAAACAAGTCTTCAAAGTTTGTACTTTTTTTTGAAATCAAATGAATGGATATATTTTAGTTCAGAGAAAAGGTGATAGAGGTGTTCTTCAAGTGATCTTGATGCTGAGTGTCTCCTCAGGAGATCCAGACTGACCCTGGATGATCAACCTTGCTCCTTATCCCCCAGCCTCACCAGTTCTGACATGGCCCATCTCGGACTGACAGCTGATGCAGCTCCAAACACACTGTGGGATCAATTAAAACACTGAAAACCAAATTTTTTTTCTTTCTTTAATTGTCTTCAAGACGTCAACCAATTGGAGTTGGTTTGTAGTTTAGCTAAGCAGGAAGATTTTAAAGTGAAAGTCATGAAAAATATATATCTTTGATGAAAGGGAATGATTTACACAGAACCTTGGGATGCAAGAGGGTCAGGGTGCAAAGGATGTGGATCCAAAGACAAGTGGGCAAAAGACATTAGTAGCATTTAATCATTGACCAATTGAACAGTTATCCGGTGATTCAATAGGATGTGCTATAATTTTAATAGTGACTGAATTATAGATTCACAAGAACAACATTCCCACCACAGTCAATTCACACCCACACCCAGGCAGAGATGTGGGGACAAATCAAGAGCTGGGTGTGGAAAGGTCCCTCTCCCAAATTCTTCTTGTTGTCAGGGAAACACTCCCCCAAATCCCTTTGTGTTTGCCACCAGACAAGGGTCACAGCTGGAGGAGTGTTTGTTGAGGGGGATCAGAATTGTCCTGGGCATCAGTGACGGACTTTGGAGTGTTGCAAACTGGAGGGTTCCCGAGCTGGGAGAGGCTGCCAGAGGTGTCCCACTGAGAGGGAGGAGCTGCCAGGGCCTCCCTCAGCCCTGCTGGTTGTGGGCTCCCAAGGGGACTGGCTTTAGTTATGTGCTGAATTTCCATCCTGGTGTCAGGAATGACTGGAGGTTCCAAAATATTTGAGAATTGTATCGAAACTGTTCCATTTGGGTCGCGATTCAGGCAGGGAATATTCGAAGGCTTTCATGGGATGACTGATTATCCTGTGTTCCCCAACTTTTCCACTCTGGATTGTTCCCACCTGTATCATCCAGGAGCACCTGGTCCAGTTCAGGGACACTTCCCTACACCCCTGGTATAGTCCAGGGGCTCTTCAGCTGGTTTGGTCAAGGCTTGTCAGGATCTCCTGAGATCATAAGAAGGATGGGCACAGACTTAGTTGTAATAAGACAAGTGATAGCGGTTTTCAACTATAAAAGAGCAGATTGGAACTTGATATAAAGAAAGAAATTTTTTACACTGAGGGTGGTGAAACACTGGCACGGGTCACCCAGAGAGGTCATAGATGCCCCACCCTTGGAAACATTCAAGGCCAAGTTAGAAAGGGCTGTGAGCAACCTGATCTAGTTGAACGTGCCCCTGTTCATTGCAGGGGGGCTGGACTAGATGACCTATAAAGGTTGCACCTGACTCAAACTATTTAGGATTCTATAGTTCTTTCTTATCCTACAGAACCAAGGCTGACAAGGATCACCCAGGTTTCAGACCCAGCTGAGCATCCCCTTTGATGGCCCATCTGGCAGCTCTGCTAAAAAGCTCCTGCTGGCAGGAGGAAATGGAGGTCAGGGAAACTGCAGGAGCCCTGGTGTCACCTCCAGGAGATGCCCAGCACAGCCTGACTGTGCCCCTCAGTGCCAGCCCCTCTGCCCAGCTCAGCCCAGAGTCCTGGTCCAGGGACAGAGCAGCCTGTCCCCAGCGGGGGCTGCAGAAAGAGGTGTCTCTGTGTCAGGGATTCCTCTCTGCAGGTCCAGAAATGCTGCCTTGCTCTTCTGCAGGGACATCCCTTTGCCCAGGTCAGTGTGTCCAGGCTGCCTTGGCCAGTTGCAGATCCCAGCCTGGGATCCCTGCAGGGCCCTGAGCTGGAGGTGCTGCTCTGCACAGGGAGGGGCTGTGGCACCCTGGGCTGACCCTGCACTGGCCGTGCTGGTCAGGGTGGGGAGCAGACCCAGCAGGATGGGGATCACTCCTCTCCACCCTCTGCCATAGTCCTGGAAGGCTCAGTAGGCAAGAACAAGGCTGGGTAGGACCGTGGGCTGTTTCCAATGGCACAAAGGGCAGGGCAGGGCTCCACTCCATCCAGCCTGTGGGCTGGAGAGTTCTTCAGGACACCCTCCCGGAAAGCCCAGCCCTGGCTCTGGTCCAGCCCCCCCTGAACTGGGGGGGCACAAGGGGAGTTCACCACAGGTGAGACGAGTAACTGGCCAGAGTCATTTCTCTGTTCCTGCTGCATCCCTTGGGGTTGCAGAATTCTCCTTTACCAGTTCACAGGGACATTTAGTACTTGATCTCTGGTAACTCCACCCTGGGCAGGATTCTGTTCCAGAGCTCCATTCCCTGCTGACTGGATGGGATGGGCTGTCCCTGCAGATCCTCTGTGCTCTCCTGCACTTCCTGAGTTCTTACAGACAAGCCCTCACCTGCCATCAGAGCCCTCACAAGCTGCAGAGCCCCAGGCAGGTGACTTGGAGACCCTTTGCCACTGGCCACTAGCACAGAACATCTGAACCAGCCCTCAGTCCCTCAAGTACCCAGTGAGTCACTTCTCTCATTGCAGGGACTGAATGGGGAAATAAGCAAAGCAATGAGACTTTGGAGAGTTTATTCCTTGGCCTTGTTCTTTACACTAACCTTTCAAAAAGAACAAAGTCTTCAGGAACTCCCCACGGGGGACCCCCTTTCCTGATGGAAATGATGTTAAGGAGCCCAGCTCTGTGCCAGCAGTGCCCAGGGCCTGTCCCTGCCCATGATCACAGGACTGACACACAGCAGGGACTGAGCTACCAGAGCACTCAGGCCTTGGGCAAGGAGCAGAAAGGAGAGGGAGGCAGTGGAAAAACAGCATCTCTGAAAAGCCCAAGAGCTGCTACTCCCTGGCAGTGCTCCTGTACCAGGACTCTTTACCCCTTCTCCTCTGCACACAGGCACTGCCCTCCAGCTTCAGAGAAGTTGTTGGAGGGTGAGTCTGGAAAAAAAAATTCAAGTTCTTTATTATAGTCAGGGATTGTGATTCCTCATGTACAGAATAACAAAGGTAGGATGTTTGACAAAGAAATTGCTGCAGAAACTTTTATTTTGTTTAAATGCACACAGATATTGATCCCTCATTTACACAATTGTGGGTCAAAACAAAGAGTTAGACAGTGAATTAAGTATAAGATGAGGAACAAATTTCTGTGTTAACAACATTTAAAGAGGAAAAAATGTAGGAAACTGCCCCCATCACCACTCTCAAAAGCTTTAGAAAGCAGGCTGGGCCAGTAAAGTGATACACAATGAGTGTTGTGTAGAAGAAAAGAGGCAGGTTGTTGCTCTTGAAAAGCATCCAGTCATCATTTTCCTCAGGGCATCCTTGAGTTCCTGGTTCCTGAGGCTGTAGATGAGGGGGTTCAGTGCTGGAGGTAATACTGAGTACAGAACTGCCACCACAAGGTCCAGGGATGGGGAGGAGATGGAGGGGGGCTTCAGGTCGGAAAATGGACCAGTGCTGACAAACAGGGAGACCACAGCCAGGTGAGGGAGGCATGTGGAAAAGGCTTTGTGCCGTCCCTGCTCAGAGGGGATCCTCAGAACAGCCCTGAAGATCTGCACATAGGAGAAAACAATGAAAATGAAACAACAGAACACCAAACAGACACTAACCACAATGAGCCCAGTTTCCCTGAGGTAACCTGAGTGTGAACAAGAGAGCTTGAGGATGTGTGGGATTTCACAGAAGAACTGGCCCAGGGCATTGCCCTGGCACAGGGGCAGGGAAAATGTATTGGCTGTGTGCAGCAAAGCAATGAGAAAGCCAGTGGCCCAGGCAGCTGCTGCCATGTGGACACAAGCTCTGCTGCCCAGGAGGGTCCCGTAGTGCAGGGGTTTGCAGATGGCAGCGTAGCGGTCGTAGCACATGATGGTGAGGAGGGAATACTCTGCTCCAAGAAAGAAGACAAGCAGAAAGGCTTGTGCAGCACATCCCATGTAGGAGATGGTTGTGGTGTTCTGGAGGGAATTGTGCATGGCTTTGGGGACAGTGGTGCAGATGCAGCCCAGGTCTGTGAGGGAGAGGTTGAGCAGGAAGAAGCCCATGGGGGTGTGCAGGTGGTGGTCGCAGGCTACAGCGCTGAGGATGAGGCCGTTGGCCAGGAGGGCAGCCAGGGAGATGGCCAGGAAGAGCCAGAAGTGCAGGAGTTGCAGCTCCCGCCTGTCTGTGACTGCCAGGAGGAGGAACTCGGTGGGGGAGCTGCTGTTGCACAGGATCTGTTTATAAAAGGAAAGGACAGGAAACAATTCAGACAGACCTCTGTGAAAAAGCCCCTCCAGTTTTAAAAGAAAACCATGTGTCAAATGTCACCAAATTCACTGCTAAAGAATCAGTTTTCCTCTGCTGCACTGGGACATGAAACTTTTTTGGTAGAGATCCCACACACACAAGGAATGTCAGATGTAAGAGACCTTGAATACAAAAGTTCCATCTCTACAGTAATGACTCAGAAGAGCTGGGGCTGCAGAGCAGTCCTTAGAATAATTGTACCTGTGTTTTCTATTTTTACCATCACACCTGGGAAAGTTTCACTGCAGGAATCCTCATTTCTATGGCCCAGCACACAGTGCCCAGCAGAGCTGCAGGGAAGGGCCCCCAGAGCTGCCTGAACACACACCCCCCCAGGCCTTGGGGGCACTTGCCCCCCACTCCCTGCCCAGGGCTCTGCTGCCTGGAGCTGTCCCTGCCAGCAGCTGCGTCCCTGGGCCCAGGGCTGAGAAAGTGACACTGATGTGTCTATAAGACAGTTTTAATGTCTGACACTCTCAGGTTCAATCCCCTCTAACCTAACAGAGTTCATGTTTCAGTGTCTCCTCCTGTGCTCAGGGATTAAATTCCCTGTCGCAGTCAGCACCCAGACAACCCAGAGTATAACACTGAAAGAACTGGTTCTTTCTCTTGAAGGTACCCCCTGTCTGTCTGTGCCTCTTGAAAATACCTTCTGGGAAATTTCCTGCTTTGATCTGGAGCTGTGACCAGCCCTCATCCCTGCAGCACACTGGGGATCAGAAGGACTCTGCCCTACTCTGCCCTCCCAGTTGTTCCTTCTCCACAGCCCTTCTCCCCCAGCCCCATGGCAGCTCCTTGGTCGGGCTGAGAGCTGAGCCTGGCAGGCAGCAGAGTCCCTGCCCCAGCACACAGAGCCCTGGGGGCAGGACCCTGCTCTGCACCACAGCCCTGGGCACCCCTGGCTGCACCCCCACCTTCCCACCCCACAGCCAGCCCTGTTACAGGGAACCTTCTGGCCCTGGGCCTCTGATGGGGCAGCAGCAAGTCCTGTTCTGCAGCAGCTTCTCCTGCTGCACCCCAGCAAATCCAGCAGAGCCATCCTGACAGCTCCTGCCACTGCTGCCATTTGGCAGCTGGCAGAGGCACTTGCAGGAACTCACCTGCACTGCTCTGCAGCCACAGCCTGACTGTGGCAAAGGGCTGGCAAGGTTCCTGCCCTGAGCAGCTCTGCCCTGTCCTCCCACCCCAGGATCCCTTGAACCTCCTGCTCCCTTCTCCTCTCTGCCCTTGCTGCCTGCAGCTCCTGCCCTGCTCTGCCATGTGGCCACTTCCCCTGCACTGCAGCAACTGGGAGAGTCCTGCTGAAAGATCCTGGAAGCTGTGGGATGTGGCAGCTTTAGGAGATGCCTCCAGGAAGGCAAGTTGAACTTTCCTACAGCCAGAGAATTCTTTCTTCAAATCCTGGGAAGGTTTCTTGTGAAGTGAGAGCTCAGTCACCTCCCAGCCCAGGCTGCCTCTCATCTCTCTGCCTTCTCTCCTGTGCCCTGGGTGCTGCAGGCAGTGCCCTCAGCCCTGCTGGGCTGTGCAGAGGAGCTGCTCAGCAGCAGAGCTGTCTCTTTGAAGCTCTTCTTGCTTGCCAGGAGCTCCCTGTGTGCCAGGAGCCTGGCCCAGCTCAGCAGCACAGCAACAGCCCCAGGCATTTCATTACCCTCAGGGGGGTTTGATGTTGTTTACATGAGACTCAGCTCCTGAGAGTAAGTTTAAACAACTTTTCAAGAAGTCAAAATGAGATTGAAACACTAAAGTTCTTGTAGTGCTAATGAGTCTCACTGAGGGACACAACTGAGAACGTGTCCCTGGGTTCCAGAGAGAGCAGAAAACTGCAGACAGTGATGACAAGGATGGACAAGCAAGGGACCCCTGACCCCCAGCCCCTGAAAAGGCAGATCCTGTCCATGCCTCATTCCTCAGGGCTCTTCCTGGGGCACTGGGATGTGGAATGTGCAATGCCAAGGGCAGGACCATGAGGTGGCACCTGCCAGGCTGCTGAGCAGGGACAAGGAGGCCATGAGGCCCCAGGGCTGCAAGGGCCACTCCCCTCCTCCTGGCATCAGGGGCACAGACAGCAGCCATGGCC
>NW_020885393.1:0-16455 GCF_003945725.1 Corapipo altera
CCCCCAGAGCAGAGATGGTGCCTGGTATGGACTGGATATGTTGAAAATGCAAGAAACCACTTCTGATTTTTATTCCCCACAGATGCAGCCCCTGAACACGTGTGCAGAAGCAAATGAAAAAACCCCAACAACTATGGACTTGAGGACAAAGCACAGAAGTCAAACCACGTGCTGGGACCGTGAGGAGATCATGGCCCTCCCCAGGCACCACCCCTGTGTCCCAGCAGCCACCAACACTCAGGCAGCATTCCACACCTCCTACTCCAGGTTCACAAGAGCCCTGCAGCCCAACAGGTCTCTGCTGCACCTCTGTGCTGAGCAGGGCCTGGTTTATAAAACACTCAGTTCTGAGTAATGCCCACACTGTGCTCCTGGCTCCTCACAGCATGCTGAGGGTTAACACACAGGGTTTAGTGGTGTCTCACTGAGGACGGAGCAGGTGATCCAAACACAGAGGGAAGGAGGTCAGGAATAGTTGGTGGGTGATTTACAGGACCAAAACCACCCCAAAACTGCTCTAGATGCTCACACACCACCAGTGCCCAGTTACACCATGGCCACTGAGCTCAACCCTGCTTCTGATACTCAAGGCACCACTTCCAGCAGAACCAAGTCAAGACTTTGAGGTGATTACATTTTACTTCAATTTTAAGACAAGACTATCTATCTCACCCAAGAATATCAGATGTAGGGAAAGCAGCACAGATAACCTCCAGAAATCCTCTCCAGCCTGAATTCTTCAACTATTCTGTGACCACTCCACTTTGCAAAAGATTATTAATATATTTTTAAATTATCTAATATATATTCACATAATTTGCAAATCCTCAGTGGTTGGTCACTCAGAATCTCAGTTTAAAAATCAGGTCTCCCCTCGTTACTGCATCTCAGCTCAAAGTGACTTTCAGTTATGCCACCATCTCTCCACCTCGTGTGGTGACATTTGTCACACTGACCACGAGCACCCAGTGAGAACACGACTGCACCTGCCTGAAATGACAGCTCTGGGCAGCACCACGGACTGTGCCTCCCTGGCAGCTCCAGCCCAGCTCTGCAGCACAGGCAGCTCTGCTGCTGCTGCCACACAAATGTCAGTCAGACCAAATTCTTCCGTGAAGCACCTGAGGCTGAACTCATGGGAAGTGCTGCAGCCCCCGGACCTGCCCAGCCACAGGAGCAGGCAAGGGGCAAACTGTTGTTTTAGTGAGGCACGTGAGGGCTCGAGAAACTGAGCAGAGATTGAGCAGGTGATGTGTGTCCCTCTGGCTGCTGGAGGGATGTCACAGCGATCCACAGCTGTGGCCACAATGGCACAACCCAGGGCTCTCAGTGCTGGGGGACAAACAGAGGCTGCTTGGGGCCCATCCACCACCTTCCCCAAAAAATAACCTCCCAAGGGTTATGGGAACCTCAAAACAGGGCAGCTAGAGAGACAGAATCATTACACTCCCAACATGAAGCAAAAGGGTATTAAGCAGCATTTGTACTTTGGTTTGGATATCATGGAATCAACAGAGCAGTTTGGGTTGGAAGGACCTTAAAGCCCATCCAGTGCCACCCCCTGCCATGGGCAGGGACACCTTCCACCAGCCCAGGTTGCTCTGAGCCCTGTCCAACTTGGCCTTGGACACTTCCAGGGATGGGGCAGCCACAGCTTCTCTGGGCAACCTGTGCCAGGGTCTCAAGGCCCTCACAGCCAAGAATTTCTTCCATATATCTAATTTAAACCCACTCTCTGGCAGTGGGAAGCCACTGCCTCTTGTCCAGTCACTCCAGTCTCTCTCCCTCTTTCCTTCTGGCTCCCTTCAGGTACTGGAAGGTCACAATTTGGTCGCCCTGAAGTTTCTCTTCTCCAGGCTGAACAACCCCAACTCTCTCACCTTTCCTCACAGCAGATCTGCTCCATCCCTCTGGATCAGCTTTGGTGCCTCCTCTGCTCTCACTCCAACAGGTCCACGTCACACAGTAGGAAGGGGCTGCCTCCACCACCTCCCCAAATATACTTTACCCCAGTCACCATGAAAAGCAGAAAAACAAAATAATATTGGTTTCTCTATCAGCCATCAGAGGGGGGGTAATGGAAGAAATTATTCACTACAGGTATTTAAGTCACATCCCTAATCATCTCTCTTTATCCATAATTATCAGAATTGCTGAAAAGCATTTTCTAAATCGTGTCTTTGTGCCTGACTTCCAGCACTCCATGCTCAAACTGTCTATAATCACCAAATTGAGGCCCTTTCTCCCAGTTCTTTTATCTGCACTGACCATTGTGTCTATTTATTTGTAAGACAGGCCGGTTTGTTATTCCATTTTCAAAGACTGTACCCAAAAGATCCTTTTCTCATTTCCCTTCTATAATATTCAATACCAACACCTCTTCACCTCGTGTTCTTGCACAGTATACAAATATCACAGGGCTTGTCATGGAATCACAGAAACAGCTGGGTTGGAAGGGACCTCTGAGATCATCAGGTCCAACCCTTGATCCAACCCCGCCGTGGTTCCCAGCCCATGGCACTGATGCCACATCCAGTCTCACCTTAAAAACCTCCAGGGATGGAGAATCCACCCCCTCCCTGGGCAGCCCATTCCAATGGCTGAGCACCCTCTCTGGAAAGAATTTCTTCCCAATATCCAACCTAAACCTCCCCTGGTACAGCTTGAGACCCTCTTGTCCTACTGCTGGTTCCTGGGAGCAGAGCCTGGCCCTCCCCCCAGCTCCCCCCTCCTGTCAGGGAGTTGCAGAGAGTCAGGAGGTCTCCCCTGAGCCTCCTCCTGTCCAGGCTGAGCCCCCCCAGCTCCCTCAGCCTCTCCTCACAGCACTTGTGCTCCAGTCCCTTCCCCAGCCTCACTGCTCTTCTCTGCACCTGCTCCAGCCCCTCAATGTCCTTCCTTCTTCATTTCCCTTTAAAGAAGAACAAATGCTGTCTGAAACAGCAGAACACAAAGCCAAAGCCACGACTTCCAGCACCTCAGTATTCCAAAACCAGGCAATCAAAGATATAGATCATCTTCCAGCTCACTGGGATCTGTTCCTATTAAGGATCCCTGAGCTCTAAGGAGCTCAGACACGTAGAACAGAGTCAGGATGGTGTAAATAACAGAAACAAGGAGGTGCACAGAGAGAGAACTTCCTCCCAGGTGAGCACTAACAGCAATGAGATTTGATGACCATAAAATCTGGTTCAGCACTGAGCCAGGGGTTTGAAAGAAATCCAGAAGACAACGCCAAGAGAAATTGGCTGCATGGGAGGAGATGCCCTGACATCTGGATACGACATGACAACCTGGCTCCTGGGAGGGAGAGGTGATCC
Organism: Corapipo altera; assembly: GCF_003945725.1. Classification (NCBI taxonomy): domain Eukaryota; kingdom Metazoa; phylum Chordata; class Aves; order Passeriformes; family Pipridae; genus Corapipo; species Corapipo altera. The sequence goes on from NW_020885393.1 coordinate 3,318, forward strand.
CCACAAGCTTCAGGGGCACACAAAGAGGTCAGATGTTCTCCCTGCTCCTTCCCGAGTGATCCAACAAAAGCTGACTCCTGCTCTCAGCCAGCAGCACCCTGAGGTTGCATCCCTGTTTCGGCCTCTTCCAGGCAGGCTGTGCCTCTGGAAAGGGAGATGCAAAGTGCACATCCCCACAGGAGCAGAGCTGTGGGGAGGACTCCTCCTTTCTGATCCCACACAACACCAGCCAGATCACTTTGGAACCACACTTCCCAAAAATAAGGCTCTGCAGGTATCTCAGGGGATTGTACAGCAGCTTTATGGAGAATTTATATTCACCTACACGGACACACAGCAAAACCAGCCAAGGCAAAAAATTCCACTCTTAACCCCCGAGGATTTTTTTTTCCTCTTTATACAGCTGATGTTTCCCCAGGAAGAAAAACAGATCAAATATCTACATTTATTAGGGGTAACAGTGACTGAAGGGGGTATAAATATCTATTTCTATTAAGCCAACCAATTATGTTAAAGAGGGAAACCAAAGCAAACCAGAAGGTTGCTCCTGCCAGCCTCAGCTTTCCAGGTTCCCATTCCCTGCTCCCTACTTTAGAGGCTGCCTTTCCCCTTCCTTAGGCCAGGATCTATCTGGCCCCCAGCACTCGTTCTCCCACCACCCTCATTCCCACTCCTGGCCAGGAGTGCACATCCCCCCAGGAGCAGAGCTCTGGAGAGGACTCCTCCTTTCTGATCATACACGACACCAGCCAGCTTGCTTTGGAACCCCACTTCCCAAAATTCAGGCCGTGCACATCAGCATCACGCTGCTGAACGAGCTACAAACCATTCCCTCACACCAGAACATCCTTCCCCTTCCCATCAAAGGCTGTGAATGCACTCGGGAATTATGTAAATCTCATTCAAGAAGAGCAATTTGCACGCAGGCTGCTGGAGGAATGTGTGTCACTGTAACACACTGCAGCTACAGCCACTCCACTGACTCAGAAATAATTCCCTGCACACTCCAAAGCGGATTCACCACCGGCCATGCCCAGGAACTGAAGCAAATCCACCAGATCCTGCACTTCAGCGAGGCTGAGGGGAATTCAGCCCCTCCAGAGGCCTCTTCACCAACCCTCACCTCTGCTCTGAAAAAGGGGTGATAAAGCAAGACACAGCTGAATTCCTCACTGCACATCTCTCTGGGTCAGACCTCTGAATATTATTCTGTGTCCTGAATCCCAGGATCACTGAGGTTGGAAAAGCCCTCCCAGCCCATGGATCCCCCCTGTGCCCATCCCCACCTTGTCCCCCAGCCCAGAGCACTGAGTGCCACATCCAGGCCTTCCTGGGACACCTCCAGGGGTGGGGACTCCAAACCTCCCTGGGCAGCCCCTGCCAATGCCTGACCACCCTTTCCATGGAGAAATTCCTCCTGGTGTCCAACCTGACCCTCCCCTGGCACAGCTGGAGGCCGTTCCCTCTCCTCCTGTCCCTTGTTCCCTGGCAGCAGAGCCCGACCCCCCCCGGCTCCCCCCTCCTATCAGGGGGTTGCAGAGCCAGAAGGTCCCCCCTGAGCCTCCTTTTCTCCAAGTTGAGCCCCCCCAGCTCCCTCAGCTGCTCCTGCTGCTCCAGCCCCTTCACTGGACACCTCCAGCCCCTCAATGTCTTCCTTGTCATGAACTGGACACAGGATTTGAGATGTCCCACACCAGTGCCCAGCACAGAGGGACAATCCCTGCCCTGGCCCTGCTGCCACACCAGTGCTGGCACAGCCCAGGTGCCCTTGGCCTCTTGCCCTCCTGGGCACAGCCTGGCTCGTGTCCAGCCACTGTCACCAGCACCCCCAGGGCCTCTTCCACCTTTCCAGCTGCTCTGCCCCCAGCCTGGAGCTGCAGGGGGTTGTTGTGACCCAAGGACAGGACCCAACACTTGGCCTTGTTGAGCCCAACAAACCCCTCGGCCTCACACACACACTGGGGCTCCAGAGGCCTTTTCCAATTCCCAGAGCAGACACTCACTGCCTGTTTCAGGAGGATGAAATACAATGTTTTCAGCTCTCACCTACTGCAGATTCTAATAACCCAAACTCATTTCTCTCTGGGTCAGTGGCCACTTCAAACCTCCACCTCTCAGGCAGCAAGATTCTCTCAGCAGTTCTAAATCAAACATTTGTTGTTGAGGATTTTTTCATCCCCATGGATTTTCCAGCCCCTCAAACAGCACACAGCCAGTTTTTGCCAGGCAGCCACCTTACACAGGACAATTGCAGTTTATTTATTTTTAAATAAGATTAGAGGGCCTCACCACCACAAAACTCAATGACAGCAACTCAGAAGCAAATGCTTTTTGTGGTTGCAAAGTCACCCAGACACTAGTCCTCGTCCATCTGGAGCACTTTGGAATTCACAGAGTTACACCAGACACAAGGAATGCACAATTCCAGCAGCTAAAGGTGTTCTCTGTGCTGGTCCCTGTGGTGCTGAGCCTGCTGCTCATCTACCACCCAAACCCAGGGCAAGACACTTTTCCCTGTGTGAAACACACTCTGTCATAGATTTAAGTTTTGGAAGTTGCCTCATACAGAAGAGCAAAGACTCAGGTGATCATCGTGGGCATCACCAAAGAGCCAAAGGTCTGGTTCACCCACAGAGGGGGAGAGTGGAGGGATCAACTGACAGGCAGGAGTCAGGACCAAATCCCTCCTGATACACCTCCAACACATCACCCCAAACACAGTGTGATGTCCCTGCAGCACAGCAAAGGATATGCAGGGAAGGGGCCAGGGAGATGTTCCAAGGGCTGGAGCCAGGCTGGGAGAGCTGGGGGGGTTCCCCTGGAGAAGAGAAGGCTCCAGGGAGAGCTGAGAGCCCCTTGCAGGGCCTAAAGGGGCTCCAGGAGAGCTGGAGAGGGACTGGGGACAAGGGATGGAGGGACAGGACACAGGGAATGGCTTCCCACTGCCAGAGGGCAGGGAGAGATGGGATATCAGGGACAGATTCTTTCCTGTGAGAACTGCAAATCCCACTATTTCCTCTCTGTGTTCAGGGTGGCAGCTGGAAAAGCTGTGCCACGTGTCCCATGGTTAGAAAATAGTCATGCCTTCCCCTGCATCCCAGAAGGATTCCAGTACAGGAAGGACATCAACCTGTTGGAGTGAATCCAGAAGAGGCCACTAAGATGATCAGAGGGATGGAGCAGCTCTCCTGGGAGGAAAGGCTGGGAGAGTTGGGATTGTTCAGCCTGGACAAGAGAAAGGCTGGGTGACCAAATCTGGCCTTCCAGTACCTGAAAGGAGCTGACAAGAAAGATGGAGAGAGACTATTTCCAAAGGCCTGGAGGGACAGGACACAGGGAATGGCTTCCCACTGCCAGAGGGCAGGGATAGATGGGATACTGGGAAGGAATTCTTCCCTGTGAGGGTGGGGAGGCCCTGGCCCAGGTTGCCCAGAGAAGCTGTGGCTGCCCCAGCCCTGGAAGCATCCAAGGCTAAGCTGGAACAACCTGGGACAGTGGGAGGTGTCCCTGCCTGTGGCAGGGGTGGAACTGGATGAGCTTCAAGGTCCCTTCCCACCCAAACCAGCCTGTGATTCCATGATTCCCAGAAACCTGCAGCACCAAACCCAAGCACCCAAGAGGAGCCAGGGCACGGCTGGTGCTGCAAAGCCCAGTTAATTTTAACCCAGCAAACAACCAGGCCCAGGGGGCTAAATGGCACTTGTCAAAAGGAATCCTGCAGTCAGTTAAATTAACAGCAGCCAGGGCCCCAAACTGTCCTTCCCATTACTAAACAGGGATGTGAAGGGCCTCACAAATTAGCATGAGAGCAACAGTAAATTTACCTTGGGATTTCCAGCACTGTCTTTTTTATTCTAGAATAATCCAAGTGTTTTTTTTTTTTCCCCCTCCCAACCAGCAAAGCAGCTGAATTGTAATTTTAAGTAAATATTAATGTCAACAATCAGTGGTAATACTGCCCCTTATATTAAGCAAATATGGTTGGTAATATGACCTTTACATATAAATTCCAAGTGCAAGACTGTATCCCATTTCATGGGCTGCAGGTATCTCAGGGGATTGTACAGCAGCTTCATATATTAAGGAATCCTCATTTATGGAGAATTTATATTCACCTACCCAGACACACAGCAAAACCAGCCAAGGCAAAAAATTCCACTCCTAACCCCCGAGGATTTTTTTTCTTCCTCCTTATACAGCTGATGTTTCCCCAGGAAGAAGAACACAAGTGGAATTAAACAAAGAAATACAACAATCAGACACACAGGAGGAAAAAAAATAAATTCAAAAACTAACTAGAAAGTCCTTTGGAGAAAAAGAAGCTAAAAAATAACCAGCTGAGAAACATTCTAGTGATGATCTAAAGCAAAATTGTCAAAGTGCACCATGAAGGTTCATGATTTTTATTTTCATTTTTGAAGCTGGACATTAAACAGATCAAATATCTGCATTTATTAGGGGTAACAGTGACTGAAGAGGGTTTAAATATCTATTTCTATTAAGCCAACTATGTTAAAGAGGGAAACCAAAGCAAAGTAGAAGGTTGCTCCTGCCAGCCCCAGCTTTCCAGGTTCCCATTTCCCACTCCCCATTTTAAAGGCTGCCTTTCCCCTTTCCCAGCACTTCCTTAGGATCTATCCTGCCCCCAGCACTTGTTCTCCCACCACCCCTCTCCCCCAGTTCCCTTTCTGCCCAGGAGACACCTGCTCCCACCGAGGCAGGCTGGGCCCTGCAAGGCCAGGGATTTCTGCAGCTGGAACATGTAAATGGCTGATTTCAATATTTCTTTGATCTGCAGTAAATTACAGGGCCCAGTGCTGCCCTCAGTCCTGCCAGCCAAGCAAACCAGCTCCAGGGGATCCCAGACATTCCTCCCTAGGGAATTCTGGGCGAAGCACCTCGAACTTATCCACCACCACACAAACAAAAGCTCAGCCAGGGCCGGGTGCTGGGACCACAAAGCCACGGGAAGGGCTCATTCCTCAGCCTCTGCTGATCCTGGGCAGCCTGGATGGGGAAGTTTGACAATGCTGGGGGTCTCCTGGCAGGCACCACCACCAGGGTTTGCCTTAAAGTCGTGGCAAGGGAGCCTGGAGGGATCCTCCAAGGATTTCAGCTCTGCACAAGCTCGGTGGGCCCGCCCTGCTGAGGGACCACTTGTTTTGCTTTTCTCTTCTGCAGAATAATGTGGGAAATCATGTTACACTTACACTGGTCAGGACAGACAAACGTTATGACTTCCCAGCTCCTAAACCAGAATCCCAGAACTGTTTGAGTTGGAAGGGACTTTAAAGCTCATCCAGTTCCACCTCCTCCCATGGGCAGGGACACCTTCCACTGGACCAGGTTGCTCCAAACCCTGTCCAACCTGGCCTTGAAGATGAGCAGCATTTTGTTTCCCTGAGAAGAGATGAGAGATTCCAAGTTCTCCCTGTTTGCACAGGCACATTCCAGGTACACCTCCAAAAGTGTGATTATTACTTGGAATGTTTATTTATAACTCATGTGCACTCTCTAAGTGTGAAAAGGCTGATGTCATGTAACATTCCCATCCTTCAGGCCTCCACATTTTAAGTCTTTCCCAATTTGCCCATAAAAAATCATCCAAAAAAGCACAACCAAACATTATTTTTAGTAAGATATTCCTTAAAAAAACATTTCAGCATTACTGTAACACCAGAATTGAGGCAGTGAGAACAAAAATCATCCATTAGAATGGAGAGTAGAAAACAAAAAAAAAAAATACAGCTGGTTGAGGAGCCTAAATGCTTTGTAGCACTGGATTTATATACTCACAAATTGTTAAAGCTTTTTAAATCAACTAAAGGTTTACAAATTTCGGATGGAAACAAATGCCTCCTCCTCAGCTGGGGGAGGCTGCCTGAGCTGGTCTTGTTTGAACAGCTCACACAGCAGGTTATTTAGAAAATATCAGCTCTCAGTGCTGAAATGTGCATTCATACACACATTTATAGGATACAGGAGAGGGGGAATGTATTTCCCAGCTGACAGTAAGAAAAGCATCACACACTCCAACACCAGGTTTGCCACCAACAACCAGACCCAGGGTTCAAATATGTTGTTCCACCAACTGATTACAGCCCTATTTTTAGCCCTCTCCTATAACAATAGTGGGTAAAGAAAGAATGTGAAGTCACAAGTATTAGACAGGATTAGGTGGTTTAACTACTATTTTTGTAGTAAAGGATCCATCGTTAGAATTGCTACTACCATTAGCACTGGAAGCAAAAAGCTATTGAAATGGCAGATTGGCTAATGCTGTACCTGGCACTGGGCCAAGATGATTAATGATTCAGGGGACAGAAATAACTGCAAGAAAAGCAGCCTTTCAGAGGGGCTCTCCTTCGTTAGCTAATTATGTTTTGCCTCAGATTTTATTCACCCAGGGAAGAGCTTCATTAACGTGGAATTTAGGTTACCCTGTGATGGCTCAGCACATATTGTCGGGGTGCAAAATTAAAAAATATTAAGTGACAGGTGAAATAGTCTTAATTTTGCCCCTCTGGAGCTGGCAATGCCTTGGGAAAACTGTGCTCAGCATCCCAGGTGTGTGTCTGGGTCAATGGTGCTGTGCAAGCACTCAGGGCTACACTAAGATTCGGTTTATGTCCACCCAGCAGGGCTTTTCCTTTCACTCCCACTCCCACTCTGACCCTCCAAGGTTTAAATTCAGAGGGAAAAGGTATAAAGAAGGGACACAGCACTGTCTAATTGCAGTGCCAAGCTGTGCCAGGAGCAGATGTGAGTGGCCCTGTGCCACACCAACTGCTGGCAGCGAGGCTTTAGGAACAGTCAAGTTTCACCCCACAAAGTCTGAAGCAAAACTTCTGCACAGGGCAAATCACACATCCAGATGTTCCCAATAAAAACAACTGCCCTGGAATAAAATCCTTAGTGGAGGTAGGAGTAACAGGAGAGCTGGGAGCAGATCACTCACATCACACAGCACTGCACAAAGGCAAGATCAGAGAAAACAGCCTAAAACTGTCTCAGACACACCTAAGAGCAAGTTTTTAGACCCAGGCAACAGCAGAGTCACTGCTCTGAACAGCTCGTGGCCAGGGAGATTCCCGAGCAGCCAGAATGACTCGCGGCAGTTTGTGAGGAAGAGGCAGCTGGGGATGGACTGGGGGGGTCAGATCTTACTGAAAGTTTACAAAAATGAATCACAACCTGCTCTGCAGATGGACAGAGAGGTCACAGCAACTCAGCAAACCACAAACTACACTAAGGGGAAAGTTGGGGAGAGGGAGGAAGAGAACAAGCAGGACAAGTTCTCTAATAAACCTCTACTCAAAGCACGCTTGGGCACAAAATATCAACTGAAATACTTGAAGGCTTCTTGAAATTTGTAAATTCAGGAGTGTGAAAGTGTCTTTGCTCTTCCTGAGCAGACTACAATGGTGATACACCACGGGAGAGATCCCAGTGCCAGCACACCAGGGCACTTGGGCAATCCCAGCTAGAACCAGTATCCTGCCACTGCCTGTCAGGGACAGTAAAACCTGTGGATCTGGAGCAATACTAGATTCCTGAAGTAACTTTCTGAACATTTAGGGTGTTTTCTCTCCCCTGTACATCAGAGGGATTTTACAACACACAACCTTAAATGTCCAGCTAAGCCAATCTACTTGTGCTCCTTCTACCTCGGGAAGAATGTTCAAAAGGCAATATAAAGCAGAAAACTAAATTAAATGTTCCAATTCCCCTCCCAAGATACCCCTTTACTACGGAGAAATCTCTGTGAAACAAATCAGCCAAACCAGACATTTCATTTCAGCGAGGAATTATGTTCTAAATTACCTGGGTATCCAGTTAGTATTGGCTTCAGGGTCAGCAGAAGGAAAGCCCTGACCAGTTCACTGGGACACAAGGAAGTTTCCCAGGAAAATTCAACAGATTTAACCAAACATGCATCAGAAATGAAACATTTCATCAGAAGCCATCTTCAAGAGCCGAGCCACATGTGCTGTCACACGGTGTATGTGACAAGGGACTCACTCCATGCCTTCAACTCCAGCTCAGACAACAAACCCGATTATTTAGAGCACAGCAGCCATCAAATGCTCTTTCCACAGAGCAGAAATCATGGAATGGGTTGGGTTGGAAGGGAAATTAAAAGATCATCCCTTTCCACCCCCTGCCATGGGCAGGGACACCTTCCACCAGCCCAGGCTGCTCCAAGCCCCGTCCAACCTGGCCTTGGACACTCCCAGGGATGGGGTGAAACCTCTGCCCTCAAGAGTTCACTGTCACTTTAACAGGATTTCCCTTTGGAAGAATGAACACCAGGGCTTCCAGGATCTTTTTAGAGGACCTTGCCACAACTTTAAGGCAAACCCTGGTCATGGTGCCTGCCAAGAGACACCCAACATCGTCAAACACCCCCGAATGCAGATGCTCTCAGAGCAGGGAGCAGCATTTTGAATAGCTGTGCTCCAGAGGGAAGCTGCCAGGAGAATCACCTTCTGTCTCCACTTGAATTCAAGCTCCCAGTGAAGAACTTGCACGGTCATATTGCCAAAAGGCAAAAAACTGAGCACAAACCCCAGTCCCAGCCCTGTTGCTCTCACTATTCTTCACCAACTACATGTGAAAAATTCCCCACATTCAACAAGGCGATCCCTGCAGAGCTCCATTGTCTCCAGTTATTAATTAAACATGCTCTCAGAGAAAGCAAATGCCTAAAATCATTTGCTTCCACTGAGCAACTCCCACACTACCCCAACTGCAATCCAGACAGTCTAAGTATATCCATTCACTGCAATTCCAGAGGGACCACCACCACAGGAACTCTGCCTTCACTCCAGTTCAAGAACACACAAGCCACAGGAGACCCCAGCCAAGAAAGCCCAGCCAATTTTCCTAAAAAACCTGCTCAGTGTTGATAACCTGTCCCAGCTGAATATCCCAACTGTGGTTTTGTTCCCCCCAGGAGCTGTTTGGGGTTGTAGGATCTGTGCAACCTTTCATGGCCAAGACAAACCCAACCCAGGCCATTACTCATCTGGAGCCATCCTGTGCCTCCACCTACGTGATGTTCTGATCTCTAGCCGTGTTTTTTCCTGGATAAAGAGCATAAAAACACCCCAGAGCAGCCAGGGTAACTGTCTGCCCTACAGCAATCAGGCACTGTCAGTGAATGACACACTCAAGCTCTTCATTTTCATATTAAAATTACTGCTGGACCCTGACACTCAACCTCATCCTGCTGCTTTTTGGGGCTAAAAAGAGAAGGGTACATTTAGCAGTCAGGATCTGGCTGGTGGAACTGCCTTCCATGTAAAATGTGGTGATTGAGGATTTGGAGCTGCAGACAGCTGGGATGTGGCTTAGGAGCTCTGAGAATCCGGGCTAGGAAAGAAAAAAAAAAAGGCTGATTCCACCATCATTTCAGTGTCTGAAGGGACAAAGAGGAATTCATAATAGTTGCTATTTGGCTATATCTAATTTATAATATTTACTATTTATGAGATTTGCTATTTATTTGGAGTTTGTAATATTTGCTGGGGATGGTGAACCTTTGATACCTAAATGTGTAAAACGACAGGAACATCTTTAACTGTTTAATTTTATATAAAAAACTCGGCCCCGCACACCTTATGGAAAAGGGGAAAATGTAACAGGAAATGAACATTTCTAGGTAAAACACAAAAAGAACCAGCATTTTCCTAAGGAGAGGACACCACCCACTTCCTTGGGAGGAGATAAACTTCTCCTGAAGTCATCCCTGCTAAAGCCACTCAGTTCCACGGGATGAGAAGTGACCAGGAAGAACAGCCAGCACAACAAAACCATGACAAACAAGGAGAACGTGGCTGAGTCCTGACTCACAGCACTCCTGGGGTTTAGGAACCCCATGAAAAGCTATCATTTGGGAAAACTCACTGGAGCATTATCACCAACAGACAGAGATGGCCGTCTGCATGTGCAGCAAAGGAGAAACTGGGATTCAACAATTCAAATATCCCTCTACCTTTAATTACCACCTCCCAAGCTCCAGGCAGACATTAACCTATATTAGCCTCTAATTATTTTTTTCTGACTTCCCATTATCTTTCAGCTACTGAGTTTCCTAACCAGTCTTCCAGGCTGGGCCCTCGCTGCACTATCTTTGAAAGTCTAAAATAAAAAGTACAGGAATAGAAGTGTATCCATAAGAAACTGAGACTCAGCAGAGCCATCCATAATGATTCACTGCCTCCCTGCATGTCCCAGCATTTCCTTCCACTTCTGTTCTTACAGGACAAATTCAATTCTACCCCAGCTAAACCCAAACTGAATTAAATCACTTTGCATGCATAAGATTAGCCCTTGCTCCAAGGAATTATTAATTTAAGGAGCAGATGTAGAGGTGGCCAAAAAGTCAAAAAGTATGGTAGCATTAAGATTACATATATCCTACATTTGAGTAAAACCCCAAGGCAAGCAGGGAACCATGGAAAGAGAGGCACCAAGAAGGGATGGAGCAACAAGCCCAGATAAAAGTGCCCAGCAATCACTGGAGGTATCACACCAGGACAGGCTCAGTGCCCCACCTCAGAGCTCACTCTGGAGACATTAAACCCAAGGGCTGGTTCAGAGATGAGCACTGAATGCAAACCATCAGGGCCATGTGATAAACACCAAAAAGCACCAGGAAGCAGAACAGATAAAGCCCCCTTAAATCTGTTGGGGGGGTATTTCCTGAGCTCAGCTCACAGAACACCCTGGGGGAAACATTGAAAGCATCACCCAGAACCTTGTGAGCTCCCTCCTGCAGGTGTGTTCTGCCCATACAACCTTCTCACAAGTGCTCTGCCTCCAAAAAGCACATGCACTGCATTTTAGAAGTTCATTTAAACTAGATAAGCTAATGAGTTTCCTTTCATTAAGTGATGTATTTATAACTATCATTTCATTCAGGAAGTTACTGAAGAAAACCAAGCTGAGCAACAAAACACTGACAACACATCTACAGGCAGGATTCTTCTATCTGAGTCAAAGTTTAAGTCTTTTCATTATTAAACAAATACAAGTTCAAATACCAGCAGAGCTTTTAATGAGTGCAAGCTTGGAGTGTCCCACCCTCACCCCCCTTATCTCCAGTGAGTTTTGCTGCCTTTGCTCTCAGGGATTTTCAGTGAAAGGAAGATGAAAGCGTGAGCTGGAGGAAAAGAGGATTGAGAATCTATGACATCATTTACATTCATGAAGTCACCTTTCCCCAAAATGCCCAAACAAGAGCAGTCCCTGCCCAGGCATCCTCACCCCAGACTGCAGGACAGCTTCCATTTGGAAGACCTACAAGTTCCAGCCCTGCAGCAAGAAACTGTTGCTTATTGTTTCTTACACAACTTAAGGCACGTTAAGATCTCTTGCACTGATGTCTCTTCAAACAAGTTTTACATTGAGTGACTGAAAACTTGGATAGTAAACAAAAATGACATGTTTCAGTGGAGTTATTTCCTTGGAAGTGATATCCAAAGTACTATGTTTCCACATAAAGGAATAACAGCAATATTTTTCTAGCTGCTTCCTTCCTATTGTAGTATTTTATGTGATTTTTTTTTCTTCCACAACAAATTAACAGGGCACTTGGGTTTATTTCTTTGCTGATGTACACAGTGACTTCAGTGAGGTTGCAAAATTCCCTGCAATGTTTACTTTTCAATGGTCTGGTTGGCAACACATCCCCCGGGGAGGCACAGCAGAGGAGCAAGGGCTTGGCTGCTTTGATTTGAAAAACAAGGGGCAGGAGATGTTCATAAAGGTTGCAAAAGCTCTGTGTCTGCTGCCCTGGCAATATTTGTGGGGATCATTCTTTTTTAAAATGTGCTTACACTCGGGTTCTGCTGCCTCTCAGAGAGGAAGCACATCCCTGTCTTTGATGAGTGAGTTACAGGTCACAGACAGCAAGAGGAGTGAGTCATACACTCATTTAACTCCAGCTCAACTCACAATGCAAGCACTGAAAGGACTTCTAGTAAACACTACTACAGACACATCTTGGCCCACCACCCTTTAAGTGGCTCTGAGAATTCGCTGCATTTGTAAAAGCACTGTTTTGTGACATTCTTAAAGCTGTTCTCTTCCCAGTTCAGCCTAGCACACCATTAGCACCTTCCCCTCCCAATTACAACCAGAAAACCCCAAAGCAAAGGAACCCAGGAAAACACATCACCAGTAACTTCCACCACTGTGTTTTCCAATACTGGGAAGTGTAAAAGCCCAACCTACATGCATTGGCAGTTTTGTAATACCATTACATAAGAATTATTTAACTACAGCAACAGATTTGAAAAGCAGCAGCAGCAGCCCCAGCCATGCTGGTTCACACATCAGAAAAAACACAGAAATCAATAAAGGGCCCGATGGCTTTTGTAAACATGCATTTGACTGTCACAGAGAGCAGACTGGGATTTCAACACCCTCAAGAGCAGACACCTTTCAGCTCAGAGCTACCGAGGCACCACAACGCCGAGCAAACAAAAAGCACGACAGTCGCCGCTCTGACCACACCAGAACCAGACCCAGCTTTAAAAAGTGTCTTTAAAAGCCTCTCTAACAAGCCTGGGTGCGAGGTGAGCTTGCAGACCCTGAGTGGGTGCTGTACCTGGTGCTCTGCGTGGATGTTGTCCCCGGTGGGCCAGCGGTGTTTGCTGTTGTTGTAGCCACCGCCGCCGCTCCCTCCTCCCCCGAGCTGCTCCCCGTGCTGCCTCTGGAAGAAATAATCCACCATGGCGTCGTCCTGGGAGCGGCCTGCCACCCCTATGGAGCCCGGAACGGGACTGGAGTGTGTCCCTGCTGCGAGTGCCTGGTTTGCAGCTGGCTGTGGCTGAGCCTGGGACCCTGTTCCAGATGTCAGTACAACAGGCATGTTGGGATTAGCTGTATCTTGAGTGTGCTGCTTCAGGTGGGGGCTGAACGAGTCCTGCCACAGAACTGCTTTTCTCTTCAAAACACACGCTACGCTCATTCCACCAGCACCTGGAGCGGGGAGAGACGGTGGGAAAGGGAGATGGAAAAGAAAACATGAAATCCTTGCAGCTCCTCACATGTTGAATAAATCCTTACAGTCTTTACATTTTAAATAACACCCATCTTGTGACTGGCAGGGGAACATCACGGTGGCAAA
>NW_020885394.1:0-16453 GCF_003945725.1 Corapipo altera
CCCCCAGAGCAGAGATGGTGCCTGGTATGGACTGGATATGTTGAAAATGCAAGAAACCACTTCTGATTTTTATTCCCCACAGATGCAGCCCCTGAACACGTGTGCAGAAGCAAATGAAAAAACCCCAACAACTATGGACTTGAGGACAAAGCACAGAAGTCAAACCACGTGCTGGGACCGTGAGGAGATCATGGCCCTCCCCAGGCACCACCCCTGTGTCCCAGCAGCCACCAACACTCAGGCAGCATTCCACACCTCCTACTCCAGGTTCACAAGAGCCCTGCAGCCCAACAGGTCTCTGCTGCACCTCTGTGCTGAGCAGGGCCTGGTTTATAAAACACTCAGTTCTGAGTAATGCCCACACCGTGCTCCTGGCTCCTCACAGCATGCTGAGGGTTAACACACAGGGTTTAGTGGTGTCTCACTGAGGACGGAGCAGGTGATCCAAACACAGAGGGAAGGAGGTCAGGAATACTTGGTGGGTGATTTACAGGACCAAAACCACCCCAAAACTGCTCTAGATGCTCACACACCACCAGTGCCCAGTTACACCATGGCCACTGAGCTCAACCCTGCTTCTGATACTCAAGGCACCACTTCCAGCAGAACCAAGTCAAGACTTTGAGGTGATTACATTTTACTTCAATTTTAAGACAAGACTATCTATCTCACCCAAGAATATCAGATGTAGGGAAAGTAGCACAGATAACCTCCAGAAATCCCCTCCAGCCTGAATTCTTCAACTATTCTGTGACCACTCCACTTTGCAAAAGATTATTAATATATTTTTAAATTATCTAATATATATTTACATAATTTGCAAATCCTCAGTGGCTGGTCACTCAGAATCTCAGTTTAAAAATCAGGTGTCCCCTCGTTACTGCATCTCAGCTCAAAGTGACTTTCAGTTACACCACCATCTCTCCACCTCGTGTGGTGACATTTGTCACACTGACCACGAGCACCCAGTGAGAACACGACTGCACCTGCCTGAAATGACAGCTCTGGGCAGCACCACGGACTGTGCCTCCCTGGCAGCTCCAGCCCAGCTCTGCAGCACAGGCAGCTCTGCTGCTGCTGCCACACAAATGTCAGTCAGACCAAATTCTTCCGTGAAGCACTTGAGGCTGAACTCACGGGAAGTGCTGCAGCCCCCGGACCTGCCCAGCCACAGGAGCAGGCAAGGGGTAAATTGTTGTTTTAGTGAGGCACGTGAGGGCTGGAGAAGCTGAGCAGAGATTGAGCAGGTGATGTGTGTCCCTCTGGCTGCTGGAGGGATGTCACAGCGATCCACAGCTGTGGCCACAATGGCACAACCCAGGGCTCTCAGTGCTGGGGGACAAACAGAGGCTGCTTGGGGCCCATCCACCACCTTCCCCAAAAAATAACCTCCCAAGGGTTATGGGAACCTCAAAACAGGGCAGCTAGAGAGACAGAATCATTACACTCCCAACATGAAGCAAAAGGGTATTAAGCAGCATTTGTACTTTGGTTTGGATATCATGGAATCAACAGAGCAGTTTGGGTTGGAAGGACCTTAAAGCCCATCCAGTGCCACCCCCTGCCATGGGCAGGGACACCTTCCACCAGCCCAGGTTGCTCTGAGCCCTGTCCAACTTGGCCTTGGACACTTCCAGGGATGGGGCAGCCACAGCTTCTCTGGGCAACCTGTGCCAGGGTCTCAAGGCCCTCACAGCCAAGAATTTCTTCCATATATCTAATTTAAACCCACTCTCTGGCAGTGGGAAGCCACTGCCTCTTGTCCAGTCACTCCAGTCTCTCTCCCTCTTTCCTTCTGGCTCCCTTCAGGTACTGGAAGGTCACAATTTGGTCGCCCTGAAGTTTCTCTTCTCCAGGCTGAACAACCCCAACTCTCTCACCTTTCCTCACAGCAGATCTGCTCCATCCCTCTGGATCAGCTTTGGTGCCTCCTCTGCTCTCACTCCAACAGGTCCACGTCACACAGTAGGAAGGGGCTGCCTCCACCACCTCCCCAAATATACTTTACCCCAGTCACCATGAAAAGCAGAAAAATAAAATAATATTGGTTTCTCTATCAGCCATCAGAGGGGGGATAATGGAAGAAATTATTCACTACAGGTATTTAAGTCACATCCCTAATCATCTCTCTTTATCCATAATTATCAGAATTGCTGAAAAGCATTTTCTAAATCGTGTCTTTGTGCCTGACTTCCAGCACTCCATGCTCAAACTGTCTATAATCACCAAATTGAGGCCCTTTCTCCCAGTTCTTTTATCTGCACTGACCATTGTGTCTATTTATTTGTAAGACAGGCCGGTTTGTTATTCCATTTTCAAAGACTGTACCCAAAAGATCCTTTTCTCATTTCCCTTCTATAATATTCAATACCAACACCTCTTCACCTCGTGTTCTTGCACAGTATACAAATATCACAGGGCTTGTCATGGAATCACAGAAACAGCTGGGTTGGAAGGGACCTCTGAGATCATCAGGTCCAACCCTTGATCCAACCCCGCCGTGGTTCCCAGCCCATGGCACTGATGCCACATCCAGTCTCACCTTAAAAACCTCCAGGGATGGAGAATCCACCCCCTCCCTGGGCAGCCCATTCCAATGGCTGAGCACCCTCTCTGGAAAGAATTTCTTCCCAATATCCAACCTAAACCTCCCCTGGTACAGCTTGAGACCCTCTTGTCCTACTGCTGGTTCCTGGGAGCAGAGCCTGGCCCTCCCCCCAGCTCCCCCCTCCTGTCAGGGAGTTGCAGAGTCAGGAGGTCTCCCCTGAGCCTCCTCCTGTCCAGGCTGAGCCCCCCCAGCTCCCTCAGCCTCTCCTCACAGCACTTGTGCTCCAGTCCCTTCCCCAGCCTCACTGCTCTTCTCTGCACCTGCTCCAGCCCCTCAATGTCCTTCCTTCTTCATTTCCCTTTAAAGAAGAACAAATGCTGTCTGAAACAGCAGAACACAAAGCCAAAGCCACGACTTCCAGCACCTCAGTATTCCAAAACCAGGCAATCAAAGATATAGATCATCTTCCAGCTCACTGGGATCTGTTCCTATTAAGGATCCCTGAGCTCTAAGGAGCTCAGACACGTAGAACAGAGTCAGGATGGTGTAAATAACAGAAACAAGGAGGTGCACAGAGAGAGAACTTCCTCCCAGGTGAGCACTAACAGCAATGAGATTTGATGACCATAAAATCTGGTTCAGCACTGAGCCAGGGGTTTGAAAGAAATCCAGAAGACAACGCCAAGAGAAATTGGCTGCATGGGAGGAGATGCCCTGACATCTGGATACGACATGACAACCTGGCTCCTGGGAGGGAGAGGTGATCCCCACAAGCTTCAGGGGCACACAAAGAGGTCAGATGTTCTCCCTGCTCCTTCCCGAGTGATCCAACAAAAGCTGACTCCTGCTCTCAGCCAGCAGCACCCTGAGGTTGCATCCCTGTTTCGGCCTCTTCCAGGCAGGCTGTGCCTCTGGAAAGGGAGATGCAAAGTGCACATCCCCACAGGAGCAGAGCTGTGGGGAGGACTCCTCCTTTCTGATCCCACACAACACCAGCCAGATCACTTTGGAACCACACTTCCCAAAAATAAGGCTCTGCAGGTATCTCAGGGGATTGTACAGCAGCTTTATGGAGAATTTATATTCACCTACACGGACACACAGCAAAACCAGCCAAGGCAAAAAATTCCACTCTTAACCCCCGAGGATTTTTTTTTCCTCTTTATACAGCTGATGTTTCCCCAGGAAGAAAAACAGATCAAATATCTACATTTATTAGGGGTAACAGTGACTGAAGGGGGTATAAATATCTATTTCTATTAAGCCAACCAATTATGTTAAAGAGGGAAACCAAAGCAAACCAGAAGGTTGCTCCTGCCAGCCTCAGCTTTCCAGGTTCCCATTCCCTGCTCCCTACTTTAGAGGCTGCCTTTCCCCTTCCTTAGGCCAGGATCTATCTGGCCCCCAGCACTCGTTCTCCCACCACCCTCATTCCCACTCCTGGCCAGGAGTGCACATCCCCCCAGGAGCAGAGCTCTGGAGAGGACTCCTCCTTTCTGATCATACACGACACCAGCCAGCTTGCTTTGGAACCCCACTTCCCAAAATTCAGGCCGTGCACATCAGCATCACGCTGCTGAACGAGCTACAAACCATTCCCTCACACCAGAACATCCTTCCCCTTCCCATCAAAGGCTGTGAATGCACTCGGGAATTATGTAAATCTCATTCAAGAAGAGCAATTTGCACGCAGGCTGCTGGAGGAATGTGTGTCACTGTAACACACTGCAGCTACAGCCACTCCACTGACTCAGAAATAATTCCCTGCACACTCCAAAGCGGATTCACCACCGGCCATGCCCAGGAACTGAAGCAAATCCACCAGATCCTGCACTTCAGCGAGGCTGAGGGGAATTCAGCCCCTCCAGAGGCCTCTTCACCAACCCTCACCTCTGCTCTGAAAAAGGGGTGATAAAGCAAGACACAGCTGAACTCCTCACTGCACATCTATCTGGGTCAGACCTCTGAATATTATTCTGTGTCCTAAATCCCAGGATCACTGAGGTTGGAAAAGCCCTCCCAGCCCATGGATCCCCCCTGTGCCCATCCCCACCTTGTCCCCCAGCCCAGAGCACTGAGTGCCACATCCAGGCCTTCCTGGGACACCTCCAGGGGTGGGGACTCCAAACCTCCCTGGGCAGCCCCTGCCAATGCCTGACCACCCTTTCCATGGAGAAATTCCTCCTGGTGTCCAACCTGACCCTCCCCTGGCACAGCTGGAGGCCGTTCCCTCTCCTCCTGTCCCTTGTTCCCTGGCAGCAGAGCCCGACCCCCCCCGGCTCCCCCCTCCTATCAGGGGGTTGCAGAGCCAGAAGGTCCCCCCTGAGCCTCCTTTTCTCCAAGTTGAGCCCCCCCAGCTCCCTCAGCTGCTCCTGCTGCTCCAGCCCCTTCACTGGACACCTCCAGCCCCTCAATGTCTTCCTTGTCATGAACTGGACACAGGATTTGAGATGTCCCACACCAGTGCCCAGCACAGAGGGACAATCCCTGCCCTGGCCCTGCTGCCACACCAGTGCTGGCACAGCCCAGGTGCCCTTGGCCTCTTGCCCTCCTGGGCACAGCCTGGCTCGTGTCCAGCCACTGTCACCAGCACCCCCAGGGCCTCTTCCACCTTTCCAGCTGCTCTGCCCCCAGCCTGGAGCTGCAGGGGGTTGTTGTGACCCAAGGACAGGACCCAACACTTGGCCTTGTTGAGCCCAACAAACCCCTCGGCCTCACACACACACTGGGGCTCCAGAGGCCTTTTCCAATTCCCAGAGCAGACACTCACTGCCTGTTTCAGGAGGATGAAACACAATGTTTTCAGCTCTCACCTACTGCAGATTCTAATAACCCAAACTCATTTCTCCCTGGGTCAGTGGTCACTTCAAACCTCCACCTCTCAGGCAGCAAGATTCTCTCAGCAGTTCTAAATCAAACATTTGTTGTTGAGGATTTTTTCATCCCCATGGATTTTCCAGCCCCTCAAACAGCACACAGCCAGTTTTTGCCAGGCAGCCACCTTACACAGGACAATTGCAGTTTATTTATTTTTAAATAAGATTAGAGGGCCTCACCACCACAAAACTCAATGACAGCAACTCAGAAGCAAATGCTTTTTGTGGTTGCAAAGTCACCCAGACACTAGTCCTCGTCCATCTGGAGCACTTTGGAATTCACAGAGTTACACCAGACACAAGGAATGCACAATTCCAGCAGCTAAAGGTGTTCTCTGTGCTGGTCCCTGTGGTGCTGAGCCTGCTGCTCATCTACCACCCAAACCCAGGGCAAGACACTTTTCCCTGTGTGAAACACACTCTGTCATAGATTTAAGTTTTGGAAGTTGCCTCATACAGAAGAGCAAAGACTCAGGTGATCATCGTGGGCATCACCAAAGAGCCAAAGGTCTGGTTCACCCACAGAGGGGGAGAGTGGAGGGATCAACTGACAGGCAAGAGTTAGGACCAAATCCCTCCTGATACACCTCCAACACATCACCCCAAACACAGTGTGGTGTCCCTGCAGCACAGCAAAGGATATGCAGGGAAGGGGCCAGGGAGACATTCCAAGGGCTGGAGCCAGGCTGGGAGAGCTGGGGGGGTTCCCCTGGAGAAGAGAAGGCTCCAGGGAGAGCTGAGAGCCCCTTGCAGGGCCTAAAGGGGCTCCAGGAGAGCTGGAGAGGGACTGGGGACAAGGGATGGAGGGACAGGACACAGGGAATGGCTTCCCACTGCCAGAGGGCAGGGAGAGATGGGATATCAGGGACAGATTCTTTCCTGTGAGAACTGCAAATCCCACTATTTCCTCTCTGTGTTCAGGGTGGCAGCTGGAAAAGCTGTGCCACGTGTCCCATGGTTAGAAAATAGTCATGCCTTCCCCTGCATCCCAGAAGGATTCCAGTACAGGAAGGACATCAACCTGTTGGAGTGAATCCAGAAGAGGCCACTAAGATGATCAGAGGGATGGAGCAGCTCTCCTGGGAGGAAAGGCTGGGAGAGTTGGGATTGTTCAGCCTGGACAAGAGAAAGGCTGGGTGACCAAATCTGGCCTTCCAGTACCTGAAAGGAGCTGACAAGAAAGATGGAGAGAGACTATTTCCAAAGGCCTGGAGGGACAGGACACAGGGAATGGCTTCCCACTGCCAGAGGGCAGGGATAGATGGGATACTGGGAAGGAATTCTTCCCTGTGAGGGTGGGGAGGCCCTGGCCCAGGTTGCCCAGAGAAGCTGTGGCTGCCCCAGCCCTGGAAGCATCCAAGGCTAAGCTGGAACAACCTGGGACAGTGGGAGGTGTCCCTGCCTGTGGCAGGGGTGGAACTGGATGAGCTTCAAGGTCCCTTCCCACCCAAACCAGCCTGTGATTCCATGATTCCCAGAAACCTGCAGCACCAAACCCAAGCACCCAAGAGGAGCCAGGGCATGGCTGGTGCTGCAAAGCCCAGTTAATTTTAACCCAGCAAACAACCAGGCCCAGGGGGCTAAATGGCACTTGTCAAAAGGAATCCTGCAGTCAGTTAAATTAACAGCAGCCAGGGCCCCAAACTGTCCTTCCCATTACTAAACAGGGATGTGAAGGGCCTCACAAATTAGCATGAGAGCAACAGTAAATTTACCTTGGGATTTCCAGCACTGTCTTTTTTATTCTAGAATAATCCAAGTGTTTTTTTTTTTTCCCCCTCCCAACCAGCAAAGCAGCTGAATTGTAATTTTAAGTAAATATTAATGTCAACAATCAGTGGTAATACTGCCCCTTATATTAAGCAAATATGGTTGGTAATATGACCTTTACATATAAATTCCAAGTGCAAGACTGTATCCCATTTCATGGGCTGCAGGTATCTCAGGGGATTGTACAGCAGCTTCATATATTAAGGAATCCTCATTTATGGAGAATTTATATTCACCTACCCAGACACGCAGCAAAACCAGCCAAGGCAAAAAATTCCACTCCTAACCCCCGAGGATTTTTTTTCTTCCTCCTTATACAGCTGATGTTTCCCCAGGAAGAAGAACACAAGTGGAATTAAACAAAGAAATACAACAATCAGACACACAGGAGGAAAAAAAATAAATTCAAAAACTAACTAGAAAGTCCTTTGGAGAAAAAGAAGCTAAAAAATAACCAGCTGAGAAACATTCTAGTGATGATCTAAAGCAAAATTGTCAAAGTGCACCATGAAGGTTCATGATTTTTATTTTCATTTTTGAAGCTGGACATTAAACAGATCAAATATCTGCATTTATTAGGGGTAACAGTGACTGAAGAGGGTTTAAATATCTATTTCTATTAAGCCAACTATGTTAAAGAGGGAAACCAAAGCAAAGTAGAAGGTTGCTCCTGCCAGCCCCAGCTTTCCAGGTTCCCATTTCCCACTCCCCATTTTAAAGGCTGCCTTTCCCCTTTCCCAGCACTTCCTTAGGATCTATCCTGCCCCCAGCACTTGTTCTCCCACCACCCCTCTCCCCCAGTTCCCTTTCTGCCCAGGAGACACCTGCTCCCACCGAGGCAGGCTGGGCCCTGCAAGGCCAGGGATTTCTGCAGCTGGAACATGTAAATGGCTGATTTCAATATTTCTTTGATCTGCAGTAAATTACAGGGCCCAGTGCTGCCCTCAGTCCTGCCAGCCAAGCAAACCAGCTCCAGGGGATCCCAGACATTCCTCCCTAGGGAATTCTGGGCGAAGCACCTCGAACTTATCCACCACCACACAAACAAAAGCTCAGCCAGGGCCGGGTGCTGGGACCACAAAGCCACGGGAAGGGCTCATTCCTCAGCCTCTGCTGATCCTGGGCAGCCTGGATGGGGAAGTTTGACAATGCTGGGGGTCTCCTGGCAGGCACCACCACCAGGGTTTGCCTTAAAGTCGTGGCAAGGGAGCCTGGAGGGATCCTCCAAGGATTTCAGCTCTGCACAAGCTCGGTGGGCCCGCCCTGCTGAGGGACCACTTGTTTTGCTTTTCTCTTCTGCAGAATAATGTGGGAAATCATGTTACACTTACACTGGTCAGGACAGACAAACGTTATGACTTCCCAGCTCCTAAACCAGAATCCCAGAACTGTTTGAGTTGGAAGGGACTTTAAAGCTCATCCAGTTCCACCTCCTCCCATGGGCAGGGACACCTTCCACTGGACCAGGTTGCTCCAAACCCTGTCCAACCTGGCCTTGAAGATGAGCAGCATTTTGTTTCCCTGAGAAGAGATGAGAGATTCCAAGTTCTCCCTGTTTGCACAGGCACATTCCAGGTACACCTCCAAAAGTGTGATTATTACTTGGAATGTTTATTTATAACTCATGTGCACTCTCTAAGTGTGAAAAGGCTGATGTCATGTAACATTCCCATCCTTCAGGCCTCCACATTTTAAGTCTTTCCCAATTTGCCCATAAAAAATCATCCAAAAAAGCACAACCAAACATTATTTTTAGTAAGATATTCCTTAAAAAAACATTTCAGCATTACTGTAACACCAGAATTGAGGCAGTGAGAACAAAAATCATCCATTAGAATGGAGAGTAGAAAACAAAAAAAAAAAATACAGCTGGTTGAGGAGCCTAAATGCTTTGTAGCACTGGATTTATATACTCACAAATTGTTAAAGCTTTTTAAATCAACTAAAGGTTTACAAATTTCGGATGGAAACAAATGCCTCCTCCTCAGCTGGGGGAGGCTGCCTGAGCTGGTCTTGTTTGAACAGCTCACACAGCAGGTTATTTAGAAAATATCAGCTCTCAGTGCTGAAATGTGCATTCATACACACATTTATAGGATACAGGAGAGGGGGAATGTATTTCCCAGCTGACAGTAAGAAAAGCATCACACACTCCAACACCAGGTTTGCCACCAACAACCAGACCCAGGGTTCAAATATGTTGTTCCACCAACTGATTACAGCCCTATTTTTAGCCCTCTCCTATAACAATAGTGGGTAAAGAAAGAATGTGAAGTCACAAGTATTAGACAGGATTAGGTGGTTTAACTACTATTTTTGTAGTAAAGGATCCATCGTTAGAATTGCTACTACCATTAGCACTGGAAGCAAAAAGCTATTGAAATGGCAGATTGGCTAATGCTGTACCTGGCACTGGGCCAAGATGATTAATGATTCAGGGGACAGAAATAACTGCAAGAAAAGCAGCCTTTCAGAGGGGCTCTCCTTCGTTAGCTAATTATGTTTTGCCTCAGATTTTATTCACCCAGGGAAGAGCTTCATTAACGTGGAATTTAGGTTACCCTGTGATGGCTCAGCACATATTGTCGGGGTGCAAAATTAAAAAATATTAAGTGACAGGTGAAATAGTCTTAATTTTGCCCCTCTGGAGCTGGCAATGCCTTGGGAAAACTGTGCTCAGCATCCCAGGTGTGTGTCTGGGTCAATGGTGCTGTGCAAGCACTCAGGGCTACACTAAGATTCGGTTTATGTCCACCCAGCAGGGCTTTTCCTTTCACTCCCACTCCCACTCTGACCCTCCAAGGTTTAAATTCAGAGGGAAAAGGTATAAAGAAGGGACACAGCACTGTCTAATTGCAGTGCCAAGCTGTGCCAGGAGCAGATGTGAGTGGCCCTGTGCCACACCAACTGCTGGCAGCGAGGCTTTAGGAACAGTCAAGTTTCACCCCACAAAGTCTGAAGCAAAACTTCTGCACAGGGCAAATCACACATCCAGATGTTCCCAATAAAAACAACTGCCCTGGAATAAAATCCTTAGTGGAGGCAGGAGTAACAGGAGAGCTGGGAGCAGATCACTCACATCACACAGCACTGCACAAAGGCAAGATCAGAGAAAACAGCCTAAAACTGTCTCAGACACACCTAAGAGCAAGTTTTTAGACCCAGGCAACAGCAGAGTCACTGCTCTGAACAGCTCGTGGCCAGGGAGATTCCCGAGCAGCCGGAATGACTCGCGGCAGTTTGTGAGGAAGAGGCAGCTGGGGATGGACTGGGGGGGTCAGATCTTACTGAAAGTTTACAAAAATGAATCACAACCTGCTCTGCAGATGGACAGAGAGGTCACAGCAACTCAGCAAACCACAAACTACACTAAGGGGAAAGTTGGGGAGAGGGAGGAAGAGAACAAGCAGGACAAGTTCTCTAATAAACCTCTACTCAAAGCACGCTTGGGCACAAAATATCAACTGAAATACTTGAAGGCTTCTTGAAATTTGTAAATTCAGGAGTGTGAAAGTGTCTTTGCTCTTCCTGAGCAGACTACAATGGTGATACACCACGGGAGAGATCCCAGTGCCAGCACACCAGGGCACTTGGGCAATCCCAGCTAGAACCAGTATCCTGCCACTGCCTGTCAGGGACAGTAAAACCTGTGGATCTGGAGCAATACTAGATTCCTGAAGTAACTTTCTGAACATTTAGGGTGTTTTCTCTCCCCTGTACATCAGAGGGATTTTACAACACACAACCTTAAATGTCCAGCTAAGCCAATCTACTTGTGCTCCTTCTACCTCGGGAAGAATGTTCAAAAGGCAATATAAAGCAGAAAACTAAATTAAATGTTCCAATTCCCCTCCCAAGATACCCCTTTACTACGGAGAAATCTCTGTGAAACAAATCAGCCAAACCAGACATTTCATTTCAGCGAGGAATTATGTTCTAAATTACCTGGGTATCCAGTTAGTATTGGCTTCAGGGTCA
The DNA here is from genome assembly GCF_003945725.1 of Corapipo altera. Taxonomy (NCBI): domain Eukaryota; kingdom Metazoa; phylum Chordata; class Aves; order Passeriformes; family Pipridae; genus Corapipo; species Corapipo altera. Next base: position 11,173 of record NW_020885394.1, read on the forward strand.
GCAGAAGGAAAGCCCTGACCAGTTCACTGGGACACAAGGAAGTTTCCCAGGAAAATTCAACAGATTTAACCAAACATGCATCAGAAATGAAACATTTCATCAGAAGCCATCTTCAAGAGCCGAGCCACATGTGCTGTCACACAGTGTATGAGATAAGGGACTCACTCCATGCCTTCAACTCCAGCTCAGACAACAAACCCGATTATTTAGAGCACAGCAGCCCTCAAATGCTCTTTCCACAGAGCAGAAATCATGGAATGGGTTGGGTTGGAAGGGAAATTAAAAGATCATCCCTTTCCACCCCCTGCCATGGGCAGGGACACCTTCCACCAGCCCAGGCTGCTCCAAGCCCCGTCCAACCTGGCCTTGGACACTCCCAGGGATGGGGTGAAACCTCTGCCCTCAAGAGTTCACTGTCACTTTAACAGGATTTCCCTTTGGAAGAATGAACACCAGGGCTTCCAGGATCTTTTTAGAGGACCTTGCCACAACTTTAAGGCAAACCCTGGTCATGGTGCCTGCCAAGAGACACCCAACATCGTCAAACACCCCCGAATGCAGATGCTCTCAGAGCAGGGAGCAGCATTTTGAATAGCTGTGCTCCAGAGGGAAGCTGCCAGGAGAATCACCTTCTGTCTCCACTTGAATTCAAGCTCCCAGTGAAGAACTTGCACGGTCATATTGCCAAAAGGCAAAAAACTGAGCACAAACCCCAGTCCCAGCCCTGTTGCTCTCACTATTCTTCACCAACTACATGTGAAAAATTCCCCACATTCAACAAGGCGATCCCTGCAGAGCTCCATTGTCTCCAGTTATTAATTAAACATGCTCTCAGAGAAAGCAAATGCCTAAAATCATTTGCTTCCACTGAGCAACTCCCACACTACCCCAACTGCAATCCAGACAGTCTAAGTATATCCATTCACTGCAATTCCAGAGGGACCACCACCACAGGAACTCTGCCTTCACTCCAGTTCAAGAACACACAAGCCACAGGAGACCCCAGCCAAGAAAGCCCAGCCAATTTTCCTAAAAAACCTGCTCAGTGTTGATAACCTGTCCCAGCTGAATATCCCAACTGTGGTTTTGTTCCCCCCAGGAGCTGTTTGGGGTTGTAGGATCTGTGCAACCTTTCATGGCCAAGACAAACCCAACCCAGGCCATTACTCATCTGGAGCCATCCTGTGCCTCCACCTACGTGATGTTCTGATCTCTAGCCGTGTTTTTTCCTGGATAAAGAGCATAAAAACACCCCAGAGCAGCCAGGGTAACTGTCTGCCCTACAGCAATCAGGCACTGTCAGTGAATGACACACTCAAGCTCTTCATTTTCATATTAAAATTACTGCTGGACCCTGACACTCAACCTCATCCTGCTGCTTTTTGGGGCTAAAAAGAGAAGGGTACATTTAGCAGTCAGGATCTGGCTGGTGGAACTGCCTTCCATGTAAAATGTGGTGATTGAGGATTTGGAGCTGCAGACAGCTGGGATGTGGCTTAGGAGCTCTGAGAATCCGGGCTAGGAAAGAAAAAAAAAAAAGGCTGATTCCACCATCATTTCAGTGTCTGAAGGGACAAAGAGGAATTCATAATAGTTGCTATTTGGCTATATCTAATTTATAATATTTACTATTTATGAGATTTGCTATTTATTTGGAGTTTGTAATATTTGCTGGGGATGGTGAACCTTTGATACCTAAATGTGTAAAACGACAGGAACATCTTTAACTGTTTAATTTTATATAAAAACTCGGCCCCGCACACCTTATGGAAAAGGGGAAAATGTAACAGGAAATGAACATTTCTAGGTAAAACACAAAAAGAACCAGCATTTTCCTAAGGAGAGGACACCACCCACTTCCTTGGGAGGAGATAAACTTCTCCTGAAGTCATCCCTGCTAAAGCCACTCAGTTCCACGGGATGAGAAGTGACCAGGAAGAACAGCCAGCACAACAAAACCATGACAAACAAGGAGAACGTGGCTGAGTCCTGACTCACAGCACTCCTGGGGTTTAGGAACCCCATGAAAAGCTATCATTTGGGAAAACTCACTGGAGCATTATCACCAACAGACAGAGATGGCCGTCTGCATGTGCAGCAAAGGAGAAACTGGGATTCAACAATTCAAATATCCCTCTACCTTTAATTACCACCTCCCAAGCTCCAGGCAGACATTAACCTATATTAGCCTCTAATTATTTTTTTCTGACTTCCCATTATCTTTCAGCTACTGAGTTTCCTAACCAGTCTTCCAGGCTGGGCCCTCGCTGCACTATCTTTGAAAGTCTAAAATAAAAAGTACAGGAATAGAAGTGTATCCATAAGAAACTGAGACTCAGCAGAGCCATCCATAATGATTCACTGCCTCCCTGCATGTCCCAGCATTTCCTTCCACTTCTGTTCTTACAGGACAAATTCAATTCTACCCCAGCTAAACCCAAACTGAATTAAATCACTTTGCATGCATAAGATTAGCCCTTGCTCCAAGGAATTATTAATTTAAGGAGCAGATGTAGAGGTGGCCAAAAAGTCAAAAAGTATGGTAGCATTAAGATTACATATATCCTACATTTGAGTAAAACCCCAAGGCAAGCAGGGAACCATGGAAAGAGAGGCACCAAGAAGGGATGGAGCAACAAGCCCAGATAAAAGTGCCCAGCAATCACTGGAGGTATCACACCAGGACAGGCTCAGTGCCCCACCTCAGAGCTCACTCTGGAGACATTAAACCCAAGGGCTGGTTCAGAGATGAGCACTGAATGCAAACCATCAGGGCCATGTGATAAACACCAAAAAGCACCAGGAAGCAGAACAGATAAAGCCCCCTTAAATCTGTTGGGGGGGTATTTCCTGAGCTCAGCTCACAGAACACCCTGGGGGAAACATTGAAAGCATCACCCAGAACCTTGTGAGCTCCCTCCTGCAGGTGTGTTCTGCCCATACAACCTTCTCACAAGTGCTCTGCCTCCAAAAAGCACATGCACTGCATTTTAGAAGTTCATTTAAACTAGATAAGCTAATGAGTTTCCTTTCATTAAGTGATGTATTTATAACTATCATTTCATTCAGGAAGTTACTGAAGAAAACCAAGCTGAGCAACAAAACACTGACAACACATCTACAGGCAGGATTTTTCTATCTGAGTCAAAGTTTAAGTCTTTTCATTATTAAACAAATACAAGTTCAAATACCAGCAGAGCTTTTAATGAGTGCAAGCTTGGAGTGTCCCACCCTCACCCCCCTTATCTCCAGTGAGTTTTGCTGCCTTTGCTCTCAGGGATTTTCAGTGAAAGGAAGATGAAAGCGTGAGCTGGAGGAAAAGAGGATTGAGAATCTATGACATCATTTACATTCATGAAGTCACCTTTCCCCAAAATGCCCAAACAAGAGCAGTCCCTGCCCAGGCATCCTCACCCCAGACTGCAGGACAGCTTCCATTTGGAAGACCTACAAGTTCCAGCCCTGCAGCAAGAAACTGTTGCTTATTGTTTCTTACACAACTTAAGGCACGTTAAGATCTCTTGCACTGATGTCTCTTGAAACAAGTTTTACATTGAGTGACTGAAAACTTGGATAGTAAACAAAAATGACATGTTTCAGTGGAGTTATTTCCTTGGAAGTGATATCCAAAGTACTATGTTTCCACATAAAGGAATAACAGCAATATTTTTCTAGCTGCTTCCTTCCTATTGTAGTATTTTATGTGATTTTTTTTTCTTCCACAACAAATTAACAGGGCACTTGGGTTTATTTCTTTGCTGATGTACACAGTGACTTCAGTGAGGTTGCAAAATTCCCTGCAATGTTTACTTTTCAATGGTCTGGTTGGCAACACATCCCCCGGGGAGGCACAGCAGAGGAGCAAGGGCTTGGCTGCTTTGATTTGAAAAACAAGGGGCAGGAGATGTTCATAAAGGTTGCAAAAGCTCTGTGTCTGCTGCCCTGGCAATATTTGTGGGGATCATTCTTTTTTAAAATGTGCTTACACTCGGGTTCTGCTGCCTCTCAGAGAGGAAGCACATCCCTGTCTTTGATGAGTGAGTTACAGGTCACAGACAGCAAGAGGAGTGAGTCATACACTCATTTAACTCCAGCTCAACTCACAATGCAAGCACTGAAAGGACTTCTAGTAAACACTACTACAGACACATCTTGGCCCACCACCCTTTAAGTGGCTCTGAGAATTCGCTGCATTTGTAAAAGCACTGTTTTGTGACATTCTTAAAGCTGTTCTCTTCCCAGTTCAGCCTAGCACACCATTAGCACCTTCCCCTCCCAATTACAACCAGAAAACCCCAAAGCAAAGGAACCCAGGAAAACACATCACCAGTAACTTCCACCACTGTGTTTTCCAATACTGGGAAGTGTAAAAGCCCAACCTACATGCATTGGCAGTTTTGTAATACCATTACATAAGAATTATTTAACTACAGCAACAGATTTGAAAAGCAGCAGCAGCAGCCCCAGCCATGCTGGTTCACACATCAGAAAAAACACAGAAATCAATAAAGGGCCCGATGGCTTTTGTAAACATGCATTTGACTGTCACAGAGAGCAGACTGGGATTTCAACACCCTCAAGAGCAGACACCTTTCAGCTCAGAGCTACCGAGGCACCACAACGCCGAGCAAACAAAAAGCACGACAGTCGCCGCTCTGACCACACCAGAACCAGACCCAGCTTTAAAAAGTGTCTTTAAAAGCCTCTCTAACAAGCCTGGGTGCGAGGTGAGCTTGCAGACCCTGAGTGGGTGCTGTACCTGGTGCTCTGCGTGGATGTTGTCCCCGGTGGGCCAGCGGTGTTTGCTGTTGTTGTAGCCACCGCCGCCGCTCCCTCCTCCCCCGAGCTGCTCCCCGTGCTGCCTCTGGAAGAAATAATCCACCATGGCGTCGTCCTGGGAGCGGCCTGCCACCCCTATGGAGCCCGGAACGGGACTGGAGTGTGTCCCTGCTGCGAGTGCCTGGTTTGCAGCTGGCTGTGGCTGAGCCTGGGACCCTGTTCCAGATGTCAGTACAACAGGCATGTTGGGATTAGCTGTATCTTGAGTGTGCTGCTTCAGGTGGGGGCTGAACGAGTCCTGCCACAGAACTGCTTTTCTCTTCAAAACACACGCTACGCTCATTCCACCAGCACCTGGAGCGGGGAGAGACGGTGGGAAAGGGAGATGGAAAAGAAAACATGAAATCCTTGCAGCTCCTCACATGTTGAATAAATCCTTACAGTCTTTACATTTTAAATAACACCCATCTTGTGACTGGCAGGGGAACATCACGGTGGCAAA